>NW_027471848.1:10000-18717 GCF_051020765.1 Lasioglossum baleicum | reverse complement strand
TATGATTTCTTTTTTTTTTCCTAAATTAACAATCAACTATTATTATTATTCAGACTTTTGCTCATCGTCGTGTGCATTTCAGAGTTCTCTTTCCATTTTTAGTACACGGAAGAGTAGATAGAATTTCAATTTTCTTTTTTTTTTTTCATTTCGACGCTAAGAATCATACGCTTGATCGAACGAGAGAGACAGAGAGAAAGACATGCAATCTAGAATCGTTTGAATTTCACTTGAGAAACGCAACTATATAACGAGACATAACTCTCTAATAAAAACACGCGATAATTATTTATTATTTATTTATTTATTTATTTATTGTTAATGCCGCGCGAACCTGGTAGAGAAAGTATACGAATATCGCGTCACGACGACGTACGATCCACCGAGACCACCGCGGACGTACTTATCCAAGCGTGTGTCTGTATACTCGAAGAATTTCAAAGTTCCAGCGGCGTATTGCTTTCATTTTGTAGCGGCGTATTGCTTTCGATCCCAGCGGCGTATTGCTTTCGACTGTAGCGGCGTATTGCTTTCGACTGTAGCGGCGTATTGCTTTCGATCCCAGCGGCGTATTGCTTTCGTCTGTAGCGGCGTATTGCTTTCGATCCCAGCGGCGTATTGCTTTCGTCTGCAGCGGCGTATTGCTTTCAGTTCCGGCGGCGTATTGCTTTCGTCTGCAGCGGCGTATTGCTTTCAGTTCCGGCGGCGTATTGCTTTCGTCTGCAGCGGCGTATTGCCTTATTCACAGCGGCGTATTGCTTCTATTCACAGCGGCGTATTGCCTTATTCACAGCGGCGTATTGCCTCTATTTACAGCGGCGTATTGCCTTATTCACAGCGGCGTATTGCCTCTATTTACAGCGGCGTATTGCCTTATTCACAGCGGCGTGTTGCTTCTGCTTACAGCGGCGTATTGCCTTATTCACAGCGGCGTATTGCCTCTATTTACAGCGGCGTATTGCCTTATTCACAGCGGCGTGTTGCTTCTACTTACAGCGGCGTATTGCCTTATTCACAGCGGCGTATTGCCTCTATTTACAGCGGCGTATTGCTTCTATTCACAGCGGCGTGTTGCTTCTGCTTACAGCGGCGTATTGCCTTATTCACAGCGGCGTATTGCCTCTATTTACAGCGGCGTATTGCCTTATTCACAGCGGCGTGTTGCTTCTACTTACAGCGGCGTATTGCCTTATTCACAGCGGCGTATTGCCTCTATTTACAGCGGCGTATTGCCTTATTTACAGCAGCGTACTGCTTTCAGTTACAGCGGCCCATTTCCAGAGTTCCAGCGGCGTATAGCTTCATGTTGTAGCGCCGTACTGCTTCATCTTCTAGCAGCGTATTGCCGGAGTTCTAGCAGCATATTCCTTATATTATTAGAACAATGTAGCTGAAATAACCAATTATCCCATACGAATGCCACCTGAAAATAATACATGTGATTTAAAAGTAAAAAATTAAAATATAAATTTTTTATTTTATTAATAAGATACGAATAATATAATACAATATCAACATATTGTATTATTTCAACCAATTACATGTTGTTTTATTGACAATGCCCAACACCGGCATCCCAATATCCGCACAAATCCACAGACATGGTTCGAACGAAAAAAAAAAAAGGGACAGAGGGAATCTCGTTAATCCAAACACGCGCATCGCAAACATATCCGGGGACGATCTACCTAACAGTACAGACCAAAACTGACTCCCGCCGTTTACCCGCACGACCGATAGAACACGATTAGTACACGTCGAAATATAACTCGGAACATTATTTCTCAATAACTCGATAAATACTCATCCGAGCGCTTTCATACTTGATATTTGTCTTCAAAATGCTTTACCACACGATGATCTAATATTTATAATTGTCCGAGTAAGCCGGAAAGATAAGTTTACTCTTGGCGGTCGGAGCAATATTTCACAAAAACTGGAGCAATACGCGTTCGAGAGCTTTGAAACTCGAGAAATATTGATGACAAGCGGTATCGTGCGTGGATATAACGATTAAAGTCGTGCGGGAGCTCGGGGAGAAAAGTTTACTCTTGGCGGTTGGACTTAGAAAAATTTCGCTCGAGCTCCTTCGCACGGCGATCCGACGCGCCTCGGCGCGCGAACGATTCGTTCGAGCGGCCGAGCAAGCGATGCGCTCCGAACATTATTCTCAGTTTATTCGATAAATACTCATCCGAGCGCTTTCATACTTGATATTTGTCTTCAAAATGCTTTACCACACGATGATCTAATATTTATAATTGTCCGAGTAAGCCGGAAAGATAAGTTTACTCTTGGCGGTCGGAGCAATATTTCACAAAAACTGGAGCAATACGCGTCCGAGAGCATTGAAACTCGAGAAATATTGATGACAAGCGGTATCGTGCGTGGATATAACGATTAAAGTCGTGCGGGAGCTCGGGGAGAAAAGTTTACTCTTGGCGGTTGGACTTAGAAAAATTTCGCTCGAGCTCCTTCGCACGGCGATCCGACGCGCCTCGGCGCGCGAACGATTCGTTCGAGCGGCCGAGCAAGCGATGCGCTCCGAACATTATTCTCAGTTTATTCGATAAATACTCATCCGAGCGCTTTCATACTTGATATTTGTCTTCAAAATGCTTTACCACACGATGATCTAATATTTATAATTGTCCGAGTAAGCCGGAAAGATAAGTTTACTCTTGGCGGTCGGAGCAATATTTCACAAAAACTGGAGCAATACGCGTCCGAGAGCATTGAAACTCGAGAAATATTGATGACAAGCGGTATCGTGCGTGGATATAACGATTAAAGTCGTGCGGGAGCTCGGGGAGAAAAGTTTACTCTTGGCGGTTGGACTTAGAAAAATTTCGCTCGAGCTCCTTCGCACGGCGATTCGACGCGCCTCGGCGCGCGAACGATTCGTTCGAGCGGCCGAGCAAGCGATGCGCTCCGAACATTATTCTCAGTTTATTCGATAAATACTCATCCGAGCGCTTTCATACTTGATATTTGTTTTCATTATGCTTTACCACACGATGATCTAATATTTATAATTGTCCGAGTAAGCCGGAAAGATAAGTTTACTCTTGGCGGTCGGAGCAATATTTCTCAAAAACTCGAGCAATACGCGTCCGAGAGCTTTGAAACTCGAGAAATATTGATGACAAGCGGTATCGTGCGTGGATATAACGATTAAAGTCGTGCGGGAGCTCGGAGAGAAAAGTTTACTCTTGGCGGTTGGACTTAGAAAAATTTCGCTCGAGCTCCTTCGCAGGGCGATCCGACGCGCCTCGGCGCGCGAACGATTCGTTCGAGCGGCCGAGCAAGCGATGCGCTCCGAACATTATTCTCAGTTTATTCGATAAATACTCATCCGAGCGCTTTCATACTTGATATTTGTCTTCGAAATGCTTTACCACACGATGATCTAATATTTATAATTGTCCGAGTAAGCCGGAAAGATAAGTTTACTCTTGGCGGTCGGAGCAATATTTCTCAAAAACTCGAGCAATACGCGTCCGAGAGCTTTGAAACTCGAGAAATATTGATGACAAGCGGTATCGTGCGTGGATATAACGATTAAAGTCGTGCGGGAGCTCGGAGAGAAAAGTTTACTCTTGGCGGTTGGACTTAGAAAAATTTCGCTCGAGCTCCTTCGCACGGCGATCCGACGCGCCTCGGCGCGCGAACGATTCGTTCGAGCGGCCGAGCAAGCGATGCGCTCCGAACATTATTCTCAGTTTATTCGATAAATACTCAGCCGAGCGCTTTCATACTTGATATTTGTCTTCGAAATGCTTTACCACACGATGATCTAATATTTATAATTGTCCGAGTAAGCCGGAAAGATAAGTTTACTCTTGGCGGTCGGAGCAATATTTCACAAAAACTGGAGCAATACGCGTCCGAGAGCTTTGAAACTCGAGAAATATTGATGACAAGCGGTATCGTGCGTGGATATAACGATTAAACTCGTGCGAGAGCTCGGGGAGAAAAGTTTACTCTTGGCGGTTGGACTTAGAAAAATTTCGCTCGAGCTCCTTCGCACGGCGATCCGACGCGCCTCGGCGCGCGAACGATTCGTTCGAGCGGCCGAGCAAGCGATGCGCTCCGAACATTATTCTCAGTTTATTCGATAAATACTCATCCGAGCGCTTTCATACTTGATATTTGTCTTCGAAATGCTTTACCACACGATGATCTAATATTTATAATTGTCCGAGTAAGCCGGAAAGATAAGTTTACTCTTGGCGGTCGGAGCAATATTTCTCAAAAACTCGAGCAATACGCGTCCGAGAGCTTTGAAACTCGAGAAATATTGATGACAAGCGGTATCGTGCGTGGATATAACGATTAAAGTCGTGCGGGAGCTCGGAGAGAAAAGTTTACTCTTGGCGGTTGGACTTAGAAAAATTTCGCTCCAGCTCCTTCGCACGGCGATCCGACGCGCCTCGGCGCGCGAACGATTCGTTCGAGCGGCCGAGCAAGCGATGCGCTCCGAACATTATTCTCAGTTTATTCGATAAATACTCATCCGAGCGATTTCATACTTGATATTTGTCTTCAAAATGCTTTACCACACGATGATCTAATATTTATAATGGTCTGGGAACGCTAGGAAAAAAGTTTACTCTTGGCGGTTGGACTTAGAAAAATTTCGCTCGGTCGGAGTTGCTCGCAATGCGCCCGGAACATTATTCTGAGTTTATTCGATAAATATTCATCCTAAAGCTTTGATACTTGATATTTATTGTTAGAATGCGTTATTATACAATGATCTAATATTTATAATGGTCTGGGAACGCTAGGAAAAAAGTTTACTCTTGGCGGTTGGACTTAGAAAAATTTCGCTCGGTCGGAGTTGCTCGCAATGCGCCCGGAACATTATTCTGAGTTTATTCGATAAATATTCATCCTAAAGCTTTGATACTTGATATTTATTGTTAGAATGCGTTATTATACAATGATCTAATATTTATAATGGTCTGGGAACGCTAGGAAAAAAGTTTACTCTTGGCGGTTGGACTTAGAAAAATTTCGCTCGGTCGGAGTTGCTCGCAATGCGCCCGGAACATTATTCTGAGTTTATTCGATAAATATTCATCCTAAAGCTTTGATACTTGATATTTATTGTTAGAATGCGTTATTATACAATGATCTAATATTTATAATGGTCTGGGAACGCTAGGAAAAAAGTTTACTCTTGGCGGTTGGACTTAGAAAAATTTCGCTCGGTCGGAGTTGCTCGCAATGCGCCCGGAACATTATTCTGAGTTTATTCGATAAATATTCATCCTAAAGCTTTGATACTTGATATTTATTGTTAGAATGCGTTATTATACAATGATCTAATATTTATAATGGTCTGGGAACGCTAGGAAAAAAGTTTACTCTTGGCGGTTGGACTTAGAAAAATTTCGCTCGGTCGGAGTTGCTCGTAATGCGCCTGGAACATTATTCTGAGTTTATTCGATAAATATTCATCCTAGAGCTTTGATACTTGATATTTATTGTTAGAATGCGTTATTATACAATGATCTAATATTTATAATGGTCTGGGAACGCTAGGAAAAAAGTTTACTCTTGGCGGTTGGACTTAGAAAAATTTCGCTCGGTCGGAGTTGCTCGGAATGCGCCCGGAACATTATTCTGAGTTTATTCGATAAGTATTCATCCTAGAGCTTTGATACTTGATATTTATTGTTAGAATGCGTTATTATACAATGATCCAATATTTATAATGGTCTGGGAACGCTAGGAAAAAAGTTTACTCTTGGCGGTTGGACTTAGAAAAATTTCGCTCGGTCGGAGTTGCTCGCAATGCGCCCGGAACATTATTCTGAGTTTATTCGATAAATATTCATCCTAAAGCTTTGATACTTGATATTTATTGTTAGAATGCGTTATTATACAATGATCTAATATTTATAATGGTCTGGGAACGCTAGGAAAAAAGTTTACTCTTGGCGGTTGGACTTAGAAAAATTTCGCTCGGTCGGAGTTGCTCGCAATGCGCCCGGAACATTATTCTGAGTTTATTCGATAAATATTCATCCTAAAGCTTTGATACTTGATATTTATTGTTAGAATGCGTTATTATACAATGATCTAATATTTATAATGGTCTGGGAACGCTAGGAAAAAAGTTTACTCTTGGCGGTTGGACTTAGAAAAATTTCGCTCGGTCGGAGTTGCTCGCAATGCGCCCGGAACATTATTCTGAGTTTATTCGATAAATATTCATCCTAAAGCTTTGATACTTGATATTTATTGTTAGAATGCGTTATTATACAATGATCTAATATTTATAATGGTCTGGGAACGCTAGGAAAAAAGTTTACTCTTGGCGGTTGGACTTAGAAAAATTTCGCTCGGTCGGAGTTGCTCGCAATGCGCCCGGAACATTATTCTGAGTTTATTCGATAAATATTCATCCTAAAGCTTTGATACTTGATATTTATTGTTAGAATGCGTTATTATACAATGATCTAATATTTATAATGGTCTGGGAACGCTAGGAAAAAAGTTTACTCTTGGCGGTTGGACTTAGAAAAATTTCGCTCGGTCGGAGTTGCTCGCAATGCGCCCGGAACATTATTCTGAGTTTATTCGATAAATATTCATCCTAAAGCTTTGATACTTGATATTTATTGTTAGAATGCGTTATTATACAATGATCTAATATTTATAATGGTCTGGGAACGCTAGGAAAAAAGTTTACTCTTGGCGGTTGGACTTAGAAAAATTTCGCTCGGTCGGAGTTGCTCGCAATGCGCCCGGAACATTATTCTGAGTTTATTCGATAAATATTCATCCTAAAGCTTTGATACTTGATATTTATTGTTAGAATGCGTTATTATACAATGATCTAATATTTATAATGGTCTGGGAACGCTAGGAAAAAAGTTTACTCTTGGCGGTTGGACTTAGAAAAATTTCGCTTCGGTCGGAGTTGCTCGTAATGCGCCTGGAACATTATTCTGAGTTTATTCGATAAATATTCATCCTAGAGCTTTGATACTTGATATTTATTGTTAGAATGCGTTATTATACAATGATCTAATATTTAGAATGGTCTGGGAACGCTAGGAAAAAAGTTTACTCTTGGCGGTTGGACTTAGAAAAATTTCACTTCGGTCGGAGTTGCACGCAATGCGCCCGGAACATTATTCTGAGTTTATTCGATAAATATTCATCCTAAAGCTTTGATACTTGATATTTATTGTTAGAATGCGTTATTATACAATGATCTAATATTTATAATGGTCTGGGAACGCTAGGAAAAAAGTTTACTCTTGGCGGTTGGACTTAGAAAAATTTCGCTCGGTCGGAGTTGCTCGGAATGCGCCCGGAACATTATTCTGAGTTTATTCGATAAATATTCATCCTAAAGCTTTGATACTTGATATTTATTGTTAGAATGCGTTATTATACAATGATCTAATATTTATAATGGTCTGGGAACGCTAGGAAAAAAGTTTACTCTTGGCGGTTGGACTTAGAAAAATTTCGCTCGGTCGGAGTTGCTCGCAATGCGCCCGGAACATTATTCTGAGTTTATTCGATAAATATTCATCCTAAAGCTTTGATACTTGATATTTATTGTTAGAATGCGTTATTATACAATGATCTAATATTTATAATGGTCTGGGAACGCTAGGAAAAAAGTTTACTCTTGGCGGTTGGACTTAGAAAAATTTCACTTCGGTCGGAGTTGCACGCAATGCGCCCGGAACATTATTCTGAGTTTATTCGATAAATATTCATCCTAGAGCTTTGATACTTGATATTTATTGTTAGAATGCTTTATTATACAATGATCTAATATTTATAATGGTCTAGATACGATAGAAAGATAAGTTTACTCTTGGCGGTTGGACTTGAAAAATGTTCAAAGTACCGAGATAGTATATGAAAAGTTGAATATTTTGTGTTAAATATCCTGGAAATATAAATATTTATTGTGTTGTACAAAAAAATTTTTCATGCAAAAATTTTTCTAAGTCCCAACAGCCCCGCCGGACGGGCTGTTGCCGCGGCGGTTTGCACCCATAAGCGCGCGTGCTATTCAGCGCGCGGCGCCGGCGTCCTTGCCGGCCGTTCGGTATCCTTAAGAGACTCGACGGTTCGGCGAGTCGGGCGGTTCAGCGCGCGCTTGGGGCTATTCTACGATCTCGGTCGAGAAGCAGTTCACGGCGCCTCGAGACTTCGGTCTCGACTGTTTCGTTCCGTACTTCGTTTAGAACTTTTCTCTACACAGCATTGCCACGGGTCGGTGTCTAAGACCGAATGGCCCTTATGTGGCGAGCCTCCCATCGAGGAGGTTGGTGACTTGTATGCACTGATGTGTATACTCGTACTAACTGAGCATCAACTCTTCTATCCGAGCTAAAAGTTTGAGATAGTTATGGAAAGATGTTTGAGAGAAACTAAAACTAGAAAGAAGTCAAACTTCTTGTTTGCAGAGAAACGAAAACTAAATAAAATGAGGTTGGCTTTCGGAGGGGCATTGTTACACCCAGAGCCCAGCATGCGTCCTGTCCGCGCTTCCTCGGCACTTGTGTCGATTGTCCAGCGCCCGTGGTTACGTGCTACGTGGGATACTCGTGCTACCAGATGTTAGCTCAACCTGAGAACGCAAGGAAATATAAGAATTTGTTCTCGAGAGAAACCCAAAAGGGAAATATTAAACATGAATTTTATGCACTACACGTAATGATTTGTGATGTTATGAG
>NW_027471847.1:0-18744 GCF_051020765.1 Lasioglossum baleicum | reverse complement strand
AAAGCTGTCGCGAGAAACTGTCGCAAGCGGAACAAAGCGCGGCTGGGTTCCCTAGGGATTAAGGTAACTGTACCGCGGTTGCGGTACCGCGTCGAAAATTCCTACGGACGTTGGAGTTAATGGAGGATCGCGCGGCGTCGCATCGCGGCGCAAACCGAAGACGCCGCGCTGGCCACCGGTTTTCTCGCGGAGGATCGCTCGGATCGGCCGGGATTCTCTTTCCGTCTCTCTTGCAAGCTAGGTCCCTCCCTCGGTCCCTCCTGAGTCCCTCCGACAGCGAGGGCCATACTTCTCTCAGGCTCGGTCAATGAGAGTAGCCTACATTTGTCCGTGTGATCTTGTGCTGCACACGCACACGCTTGCCTCGCGGAACCGTAAGTCCTCCGCGTCGCTGCTGCCGCCAGATCCGCGGCACAGACGCGCGGCATCGCGCGGCATCGCGCCCATAGGCGCGTACAAAAGGACACGAACTCGGCAACGGGCACACGTATATACGTACCGCGTTCTCCCGTGAGAAGAGACAGCGGAGCACACAGAAACACGGCGATCGAGAGGCAGAGAGAAAGAGAGAGAGTGAGAAAGGGAGAAGGAGGAGGGAGGAAAGCGGCAGTGCTGCGTCTCGCTTTCTCTTTGCGGCGTTCTTGCCGGCTGGCTCCTCTCGGTCGGTGGACCGGCAGGGGGCAAGTTTCAGTCCGTCCTTGTCAGCTGGATAGGATGCTGCCAGGCTTGGTACGGCTGGAACCTGGACCGGAGTAGTAGGCTGTACAGGTATGCACGCGGTGGGCTGGTCGGGCATTCCTGCGGCGTTGCCGCGTCTCTTACTCACCGTGGCCCCGTGAAGTAAGAATAAGAGAGAAACGAGGATATAGCCGACAGGGACGAAGGAAGAGAAGAGGCAGAGGCCGGGGTGCCGGGGGGGACGGAGAGAAAGAGGGATCGGAAGGAGGAAGGAGCGAGCCGCCGCCGCAGCCGCCGCTCCGACGAGTCTTTCTGCCTTTTCGTGGAGGCAATCGAGTTTGTTCCACAGAGAACTGCCATCCTCGCTCGACCTGCTCCCGAGACTTCTCCTGCTCTGTTGCTTCTGCTCCAGCTTCTGCTCCAGCTTCTGCCATCGCCGTCCCCGAGCACCCGCCATCGCCGCACTCCATTTCCCTTTACTTTTTATCCTCCTACCGTTTCCCTCCTTTTTCACGCGGAACATTCGAAAAATTTCAGAGCTTTCGAAACTGAAAACCGAAACGCGTAATGTAGCAATTTCCGTGCTTGCCTCGCTGCTAAACTATCGGGGAGGAAACGAAACGGAACGCGCGCGACGAAATCGGATTGCACGATCCTGCCGGTTCGATCGGACATCGTTACGGTTTGTCGTTCGAGGGAAATGAAAAGAAGAGGGTGGAGGGTAGACGAATAGAGCAATCGAGCCCTAAGCGTGTCCGCGCAGCGAACGAACCGTGGACCGACCAGTGGCTTGCTCGTCGTTCCAGAAACTAATCGAATTTCAGTCACCGCGTTATACCCCTCCGACGAGGGGTGTGTCCGATTCGGCCAGAGGAACCAAAGACACCGAGCAAACTTCCTTTCCTATTTTTCCAACGCGCGTCCGATTAAAATTCCGAAAGGCCGCGACGGTAGAGGAGGCGCGGCGAGATCGGTTAGAGAGCCGGTGGTCGGTTGCCCGGACAAATTCGCTTAGCCGCAAAGTTTATCACGGAGGAGAATCGGTGTTTACGAGTCCACCAACGGATACTGTAATACGAGTAGTCGACCTCTCAGGGATCCGGTCGAAGAATGAAATTCAGAGATATAACGGGAGAGAAGCGAAGAGCGAGGCATGAAGTGGAGATATCGAATAGGCAAGGGTAACGAGCAGCTCGGGTTTCGCGCGGGTTTCGAAGGAAACCGAGTTAACCGTCTCTATTGCGCGCGGACACGGTCCACCGGGGATGCGTATTCTTGACAAGTTCCATTAAACGGCGAAACTTCTGGTCTCGCGGCGAGGCAAGGCGAAGCGAGGCAACTGGAGATATACGAGGGGGCTGGCCTCCGCCGGAGGAATTAGCCGAAAGGATCGGGCAAAAGTCGCAGAGATACGCGCGAGAGGTGTATATCTCGAGGTTTGGTCGAGGTTCCGACGAGTATTTACTAGGCTTCAACGCCGATAGATTAGCGTGGTTAAAATTCGATGAAATTGCTCCCCCCCTGTTTTTGAAAATGGTAACGGTGTTCGTGATGAGAATCTACGAGGGAACGGAGAGTATTGCGAGGAACACACGGCGCATCGAAAAAGCCACCGAGACCCTTCATCTAGAAATCGGCTCACGTAGAGTAAACAGGCCCTGCTGAGTTTGCCGGTCAATTTCGGAGAGGAGTCTATATATCCCCACCGTTTGCCTCCTTCCTTCCTGTCCAGAGTGCGCGTCCAAATGATCCCCTTTTAATGCCGCAGCACTAACTACCGGCACCTCGAACGATCCCGCAATTCGGAAGATTGGCCCACATTACGAAATTATCGTTATTCCCCGGCGAAAGAGGGGCGAAAGAGGGATGAAAGGGTGCAGAAACGGACCCATCGAGAACCCCGGGGCGGCAACTTTTTTTCCGCATAAATATGGAAAACGTTCCGGGTAGCTCACCGCGAGCATCTCTGAGAAACCCAAGCTTCCCAAACCTCTCCTCTCTCTCGTCCTCCTCCTTCCCATCCTTCGAATAAATTTCTCCCGCGTTTATGGATCACGATACGACGGACGCGTCCATCCCTCGCATGCTCGAATCGTTTAAAACTCGTGTGGCGGCAGCATCCGCCGCTCTCTCGGGCTAGTAGATCGCCAGCTACCTTTCTTCTCTCTCGCGCTACGCTATCGTCGATTAACGGAAAATCTCGCGAGAAATTCTTCTTCGCGAGTTCTCTCCACCACGAGACGGATAAATATTCGACAGGGTATATAGCGGATCGAGTTCTCGGCAAATATCGCTGCACTAGGCTACGAGAATACCGATTAAGTCGCGTATACATTCCGGAGTTCTATATAGTCTCTCTCGACTAACATCGAGCAAGTTCTCTCTCGCAGGAGGTCGATTCCCTGCATCTTCGATGGAACCGAGAGACCGCGTTGCATATCGATTCGCGCGAGTCGGCAAACTCGCGGAAATCTCGGCTAATCTCGCCGATGCGTCGAGCGGTAATCGCGTTCTCGAAAATCCGCTCGATTTCGATAATTCGTCGGGAGTGATACTAATCGGGGGGATAAACAGGTGGCGGGCGTAATGTCGTTTAAAAGTGTCGAGGAGCAACCTCGAGGAATAGTATTTTCGATAAACGACATTCCATTAGTTGCCGCCGCTTCAACGTTAATTAAGTTATTTACAAGCAAACGATCGACAGCGGCCGTATCGAGAAATCTATCGGTCGACCTCGTCTCTGTTTCGAGAGAGAAAAAAAAAAATAACCAACGTATCTCGGAGTTCTCTCGAGGAAGCTAGTAATTATGTCGTCCATAAAACGAGTGGAAACGCCAAGCGCGTTGTATCGGCAAAGACTTTCTATCGCAATGGTTCTCCGGATAGGAAGAGGGGTAGTAGTATAGGTAGTAGTATAGGTAGAGGTCTGGCGGCAGGCGTGTACGACTTAATCGATGCATCTAGCTAAGTATACAGAAGGAAGTAGCAATCGCACTCGCGTATCGTGTCCCGAGGTGTCGTCCTAGACTATCATCTTGCTTTATGATCCTTAGATAGAGCAAAGTGCGGTGTGTACAGGACGATTCAACGAACGAATTCGAAAGGTATCGACGCTCCGGATGGCAATCGGTCCGAGTGGAACCGGGCTAACAGGGTTCTCCGTAACGAACGTCGCGATCGGAATTGGAATCGCTGGAATGGCTGGAATTCCGAGGCGGCGCGAGAAAAAGGTAATCACCGAGATTCGTTTGGCGCTAGTCGCGGTGGCGGCGCGAGAATACGGTTTTGAAGCGAGCTGTAAGGAAAGGAAGAGAAGAGGAGAGAAAGAGGGTTACCTTGTTCCGCGTGGGTCCCTCGCGGGCAGATCAGCAACAGCAGCAACGGCAGAAGGTGGGCAGCGGAAGCAGCAGCGGCGGCGCAGGTGGCTAGAAGGCCTGCTACGCCCGCCATATTGAAGGGGGCCATTCTTATCGCAGCCCCACCGTGGGGCCGCCGGTCCTCTCACGATCTGTGCGAGGCTGCAGCACCGGCAGCGTCGTCACTCTCTCCTCCTCATCCCTCCTCCACGCTTCGTCTGCTCTTTCCGCACGTCACGCGACCACGACGTGCAACCACCCTTGTAGCCTCCCGACTCCTCCAGCTTCCACTCCTCCTCCGCCTCCTCCTCCTCCTCCTCCTCCTCGTCCTCTTCCTCTTCCTCTTCCTCTTCCTGCTGCTGCTCCAGGTCGCGCAACCCTTCCACGGTCTTCTTACCCTTCCGAAAAGTAGCCGTCACTCTCTCTTCTTCTTCTTCTTCCTTTTCTTCTTCGTTATCGTTCGTCCACGTGTGATCTATGCTTTTATTATGCCATTCCGCGCGATCGGACTCTGGCGTAGGTACCGCGTAGTAATAACTCGCGAGACTGGCTGCATTTACCGATCGCGAGGTTACCGGAAGTAGCGAGGTACCGCAGCGCGACTGTCAGAAGCACGTTCGATTTCCCTCCCGCCCCCCCGTCGTGTCGCCTACAAAGGGTTGCTTCTCTTAACGACCAGCCGAGATTTGTCGCGTTTCCTCTTCCTTCTCCCCCGTGATCCTCCTTTTCTCTCTTCCGCTTTTCACCTCCTGCTCTTCCTCCCGCGCCTCCGTTCACGCCTGAATTTCTCGCAGACGCGCAACTCCACGGGCTGGCTGGTCTGAAAGAAACAAAGATGAACCGCATTAATTAAAATCCGCGAAATATCCTTCCCCATTCGCTGGTTTCCACCCTTCTACCATCTTCCTGATTTCCACCAAACCGAACAGACCGGCGACTCTGTTTCCATCTCTTCTCGTTCGAATACCAACCGCGCCTCCTAATGACATCCCTAAATGGAAACAGCGGCGTGGTCGTTTTTCGGCTCTACTCCGTCCTCGCGACCATCGAGAGTCGTTCTAACTAGTGGGATACCCTCGTTTTATACCTCCTCTCCCTCCCTTCTATCCGACGCTTTGTCTCGTACTTTGAACGCTTTAAATGGTCCGCCACACACACGGTCCGGTTAAACTTTCCGGATTTATGAAACCCCCCGTGTACTTTCCAACGGTCGCCGTACTTTTCGGCCATTTTTGCTGACACGCTGTGCGCGCCCGCCAGAGTGCAAAGTTAAAAGTACAGTTCGAAAGCGAGTAACGTTGCCACGCGTGTAAGAACGCGCCGCGCGAAAGTGCTTGTAAATCGCCAAGATACAGACGGGCGAAAATCCAAGGATCGCGTCGGAAGGGTATAAAAAAAAAAAGGGAAAGCGAGAAAGAAAGATAAATTCGAGGCGAATCGAATACGTGGCGGAGAAAGGGAGATGCGGAGGATCGATCGCCGGGAAAGTTTGGTCTCGAAGGTTAAGAACGACAGGCGGGTTCGATTAAGTTAAACCGTGAGCCAAACGGGAAACTTTGGAGACGCTTTTGCGCGGCTTTACCGAGTGGTTTACTTTCATCGGGCTGCTGGAAGTAGAGTAGTCTTCCACCCTCGCTCAACACCGAATAAAGTCGAATAAACTCGTACCCCCCCTCGGAAACGGTCGAAACGGGACCTCGTATACCGAGATTCATCGAGTGGAAACGAGCTTCTTTTGTGGCGAACGTGACCGATCGTTCATCCCTCGTCCCACCGCACGATCAAACGTTTTCGGCGGTTCACGAAAATCGACTGCCGAATATTGGCTCGGACCCCGTTCGAGACGGCCGTTAACGGCCGCTAACGGTCGCCAACGACCGACAACGACCGACAACGACCGCGATCGACGACTCTTTGGCACCTGTACCCCGTTCACTCGGATCACTCTGCGGGGATCATTGTTTCCCCGGATATTTCTCGGATATTTCTCCGAGTGCCAAACAACGCGGGTTCCTCGTTGATGGCCAACGTTTCGCCAAGACTACTCTCCCCGTCTATCATTCGTTTTCTTTTTATTCCACCGCGATGGCCTGTTCCGCGATTATTCTTGTTCTCTGGCGGAAATGACCGACGCAACGATCGCGGTACTAGAAATCGTTTCGCGAGGTGGAAACTCGCGCGGCAAAGAAAGAAGAAAAATGGCGGCGGGCGAAGGGGAGCGCGAGAGGAGAAACGTCTGCGCGACAAAAGCGTGGCGCATATGTGGTCGGAGAGTAGCTGCAAGTTCAAGGTCAATCTGTATGGCATACAGGATAGGCGCGTAAGCCCGATGAAATTTGCGTAACTCGTTGCACGAGTCATCGGTAGCCGGGTGTAAAACGAAGAGAAAGGGGAAAAGCGAGAAGAAAAGGGGAGGAAGTGAGAGCGGCGGGAAGTTTGGGGTTCGTCGATGCGGTGGAAGGGGTGCTAGCTAGGATAGGTTGAGGAGCAAGGGGTTTCAGGATCAATACCATGCGTTTATCCGTCTCTCTCACCCTTGCCTCTCGGGCACACATAGAGAACCACGAGACATAACGCGCGAGCAAGAGAGAAAAGAGGCGAAGGCTGAAAGACGAAGAGAGAAAAGCATCGGGCGTCCTTCGTTGAACCGAGCTTTTGCCACCGCCCTCGATCTCTTTTCCTCTGGCAGGCCGCGCAAGGTCTGCCCGGCGTCTCGCTATTCTTCCACCGAAAGAGACGAACCGAAGAGAAGAGGAAGAGGAGAGGAAGAGAAGCGAAGAGGATCGAAAAGAAGGGGGATGGTAAAGATGGGAAGAAGAAGAAGAGATAGAGAAGTTGGTAGACGAGGGGCCGGGGGATTGGAAGACGAAGAGGAGGCGAGAGGACTGGAGGAAGCACGAAATTCTAGAGTACCAAAAATATAGTAGAGTGGGAAGGTGGACCGAGGGAGGAGGAGGGAGAAGGAGGCGCGCTTTAGGAGTTCTTCTAAAGCGGGCAAAGACCTTCCCCCTCCTTCCCTCGCGTTCTCTTGCTCTAGCCAGACCAGCCAAGATGCATCCGCGAAATTGCAGACTTCAGTGAAATGCTGCTGCTGGTAGCGCGTGCAGCGCCTGCTAGGTCCTAACGCGGTGCTTGCCTTCTTCCGTTGCCATTGCTCACGAGTGGCCTCGTAAAAAATTTAAGATGTCCTCCTCCTCCTCCTCGATCTCTCCTTCTCTTCTCACCCTGCTCTCTCTTCTCGTCCTTCTCCTTCCTTTTCAACTTCCTCTCTCTCCTCTAGCCTCGGCCAGGCTTAGAAATCCGTAGTGCCTCTTTTCACCAGCCCTCTCTCTTTCAACTTTTTTGACAAGACCCAGTAGCAATTGCCGAAAACAGCTTCGTGTCGAGAGAGGGGAGGGGGGAGGGGAGAGCGAGAGAGAGAGGACTGGTCGAGGAGGAGCAAAAGCCTGTCAGAAGAGCGGCAGCTTTCACGGGGGGTGAGTATCTAGCCTTCCTTTGATAAGCCACGATTTCACATTTTTTTCTTCCCCTTTTCCCCCCGTTTTCCTTCCTCCCTCTCTCTCTCTCTCTCGCTTGTTTTTCTTCTTTTTTCGTTACTTTTGCTTCCTTCGAAGCAGATGTAAACACGACGAGGGAGGATCGTCTGCCAGCGGGGTCGCCCACTCCGGAGGTGGTTGGCCACCTTCTTCAGCGTGCAAAGGCCTCGTTTCTTTTTTCTATTCTCTTCCAACGTAGACTTTCTTTCCAAGTACCTGCTTACGATGGATCCCGCCAAATTGCAGATTTCGGCAGCCGGGAGAAGCCTGCTGGTGGAGAGGCTCGTGAAAATTTTAAGCCGTCTCTAATAGTACTCGAACAGGTTGCAACCGTAGCCTACGCAACGTTCGCCGCTGCTTCTAAACGAGCACTTCTTCCCGTCGACAGCCCAGAGCATTATAAAAACGTCCTTTGAAACTTGCCACAGGGTTGAAAACGGACGACGAGATGTAACATCGATATTTAAAATTTTAATCCAGCCGAAACCTCTTCCACCCTCCGAAAACCTATCCTACTACCACCGTTAGTCACCCGGCCAACGCGAACCTGTTCCCTCGTAAAATACAAACGCGAATATTTTAACATTTCGATCCCGATCGTAAATCAAGCCGGGTTTGTTTTCCTTTTCCTACGAGAAAATTAAATTCTCCCTTTCCCCTGGTTTCTCCCGTTGAACCGGTATTTCTCTTCCTCGGCGATGATGTTTCGGATAGAAAGCTTCGGATAGAAAGCGGGTGGTGTACACTGGAAGCTCCCTGTGCTTCCTATCTCCTCTTCTCCTCCCTTCTCCTTCTCTTCTACAGCCACCCCTGGCTGCTCGATTCGGAAACGGTTCGCGCGACCTCACGGATTCTCTTCTCGATGGGGCTCTGCTTTTTCTCTGCTTCTCGATTTCTCCGAGTTTCCTCGAGTTTCTTTGCTTCTCTCCTCGCGCCATTGGCTTCCGCGACCGCCTCGGGACTAAATTCTATTTCCGGTTGAATTTAAGACCCTCCGGAATATACGGATTTATTTCACGGCTGCACTCGGGTAGAGAGGAACAGTAAGCACGAGGGATGGGGGGCAGAGAACAGGGGAGGATAGAAGCTTGGCAGAGGGTGGAGAGATTTTACTTTGGATCCGAGGAGACTCGTAAACGTAACAAAGGAAAGATGATACACTTCGGAGACGAGCGAGAAAAAAAATATATAGAAGGGAGAGAGCGAGTCGGGAGGAGGGGAGGAAAGTTCGCCGAAATTATTATACCTTGGGCGATCGCCGCTCTGGGACGACGTTCGCTTTTATTTTCCCAAAACCAACCCGGGTATTTTTCTCCTCCAACTTTTTCTTTCCCACCGGTTCCGTGTCGCGACAGACCGAGGCCGCGAAAGACAACCGCGAGACAAATTCTATTTCCGATGAATTTAAGCAGATCGCGAACGAACGAGAAAAAGAAAGAGAATTAAAAGGGGAGAGAGAGAGAGAGAGAGAAAAAAATCGGCGGGACAGGAGAAAAGAGGTAGAAAGGGGGAGAGAGAACACGGTGGTTAGATTTATTTTCCAAGGATTCTCTGCTCAGAGTCCTCGTCGACGGGTTTTTGCCGCGGCGGGTCGCGACGGTGGAACGGAATTTAAAAACAGCCCTTTGAATTTAGAACGTCCCCGGCTCTATTCCCTTCGCGTTTCTCTTATTTCTCCTAAGCTCGTCTCGTTTTCCTAAGAAAGAACGAGCGAGACGGCGAATCGAGAATAATAGAATTTTTTCGACGTCTAGCTGTGTAATTCGCGCTGTTCCTCGCCGGCCGTAATTAAAAAACAATAATGTCGGCTGCACCGGTTGCCCGAGATCGCGCGCAGCGGCCGCCTCATCGCCAGGTATTTTCGTTTCGCTCGTGAAAACACGCCACTCGCGTGCGAAAATACGGAAATTCCGAGTGATCCTTTAACCGGTGCCCTCGTTCGTCCGATCCGCGGCAACGAATCCCTTCCAACGATCGGGATATTTGCAATTGTTCGGCTTGTTTACGCGAAACACGCGCGGCTGGTCGGTCGCGAATCCATCGGCGCGAGTTTATCCGAGGACCGCCGACAGTTCGAATGTTTATAGGTTGGAAACTAACGAACGGAAACGGGGAAATTTCCCATGAAACACGGCCGTCGCAGCCGCCGCGGCGGGGTTTTATTCGCGCAATAATTCCGCATTAGCCGCTGTAGGTTTCTTCTCGCGAGACGCGAGTGGAAATAGAGGCGCGCTGTCGGCGCGGAGAACCGCGGCGATTTCGCAAGCGGGTACACGCGGTCGTTTCCACCGGGTGAAAGTAAGTCGCGCGCGAACTCCGCGAGACCGAGCTCCACCGACCAAGGTTCCACTCGCCTTCCAGCTTAATTAACAACCTACCAGCCATTAGACCCGATGAAGGCGTTATAAGCCGCGCCGTCTACGATAATTATAACTTCGAACCGAGCAAATCTCGCGAGACGCGGCCGACCGATCGGCCCAGAGATTTCTTTTCTTCCGCTCTCCTTCCACCGATACCTCCCCCTCCCAGGATAGTAAACGTATTTGCAAATGCGCCTTTTAGGAATTTCAGCTGCTCGTGGCAACGCCTTTCTTTTCTTTCGCCATCGATCATCCGGCTGCATGGAAATTAAACTCCTCTGAAAATTGCCAGTCTTATAGGATCGCAGGTCCATGGACGTTGTTACGAAATCGGCCGGTTCACGCAAGGGAAGTGGACGCTTAGCAACTCCGATCGAACAAAATAACGAAATCCTAACGCGTACGCGCTTCTCGATCATGATCCGTTCCCTTCCGCGATAAAGATCTTATTTGTTGACTTTTTTTCGCACCTCCGAGTACGATCTGTGTGTGTCTCTCTCTCTCTGCCATGGAAGAGGGAAGTTAGCGAGATTGTCGGAATGTCGGTAAATAGAAGAAAGCGAGGATGGTAAAAAATAGAAGGCAGTTTGTCGGATATTTGTTCGGTAGGCGAGTTAGAGAGTAGATGATAAAGCTAATGGGTGTCCTCGGCTGGCCGTCAAGTCCATCAATGATCAGTCACGCGATCTTAAGCAGCCCTCGTGGCTCCCCCGCGTTCTCTTCGTTTTTTCATCTCGGTAGAAAAGCGAGCCGTCTCGCTGGGTACAACGAACATGCGCCGTTATCGGTTTTCGCCACCATACCGGCTGACCAAACCCCGAAAAAAGGAAGAAAAGGACCGGCGGACGGGCGTGCGGCGGGGAAAAAAAGGAAGAAGGAAGAATGTAGCGGTGCAGGTGATAGCCCTAATGGTAATCCGCGTTCCTCTGGTTTATCCTATCGCGTTGACAAACGCGTCTGGTAGCGCGATCGCCACGCGTGAAAATAGTTGTAGCATTAGTGGTCTGCCGTGTGATTCGTTGGCGGAAAAAGAGGAAAAGTGGGAAACTAGGAAGAGAAAGCGTGGATGTGGCGCAGGATCGTAATTTATACGTCCTCTAATCTGGACGATAAGCTGTTGGTCGTTCGCGCCTCGGGGCCGCGTTGAATGCCGGGAACGCGTTTTCCATCGGGAAAAGAGAAAAAGAAGAAGAAGAGGGAAAAGAAGAAAGTAGGAAAGCGCGGGGTGATATACTCGTGTCTTTTGCGGCAATAACGCTCTCGGTGGAGAGTCTCGCGTGCCTCGTAACTTTCTTCACGAGGCCTAGCAGCCCTATATTTCACGGAGGGTTTGCCCAAACTTCCCTCCTTGCGTTTCTTTCCTAGACACCGCGCATAGGCACGCTCCGCGTCCGGAGGGCCATATGGCTTTCGTTTTCCTCTCTTGCTCCAGTTATCTCTCTTCCTCTTCTTCCTTTTTTTCTCGCGGCATTCAACCTCGCGGATCTTTTGCCTCTATATTTGGAACCAGCGGATAACTTCCTCGAATACCGAGCGGAACGCCGGCTCTTGGACCACCCCGAGCAGTTCGCACCGCGTCGTTAGAACTGTTTATCGCTGGCCCGATGCTTTTTTAACCACTAGCATTAATAATACTACCGGCTAACAGTAACTGCTACGGAGATCGAATTTTAATCCTCTTAGAATGTTAAACGGCGTACGCGAACGCCAGCCAACCATTTGAATTTATAACGCAGCGCGATAACTCGTCAAGCCAGCTTCCTTTCTTTCTTCCAGTCTTATTCTGTCCGTCATCGGCCGTGCAAATTTTCGGCCGATCAATTTTTCTTCCCTAAACCTGCCATCACCGATTTCGACGACGTTTGCGGGTCTTTACGAACCTCGTAAAACCGACCAAGCGTCAAATTTCCTGATTAAATTGATGCAAAACCCGCGGGTGTCTATTTCCTACCATTCTCCTCCCTCTTTATTACTCCTCTATTCTCTTTTATTATCGCTCCGCGAATCTTTTCCGTCCGCTATTTCTCCTTTCGCGATCTCTCTTTTTTGCGCTAAATTTTTCTCTTCCGACCCTCGCGTTATTTGTCTTATTTTATGAAAACCTTTTTTTCCCAGCCCTTGCACCGCCATTTTATTGGCCGCAATTCCTTTTCCTCCGCTGCCCTACCGGTGTATGTTTTATTTCCGGAATCTTATCTCCTTTGTTACTCTCGGCCTTTTCCTTTTATTACCGCGACTCCGCTTTTTAATGTCCTTGGCTAGCTTTTCTACCCGCCGATATCTTTTTGAAATTACAAAACTCTTGGAATCGCTTGGTTAAAAAATGGAGATTCGGCCAAGCGTACCGGAGATGAACCATTATCGTAGAAACGGAAGGAACCGTCCGAGCTTGCGACGGTCGAGTAGGAACAGTTTTGGAGAAAATGACCGCTGGTGACCGCTAATTGGCCGCAACGTCGCGATTGTCTATAGAAAGTAGTTGCAATCAGGTGGAATCGGTCGGAAACGTGTACAGTAGTCGGGTAGCAGTGGCCAAAACGATTTCGGTGAAAGCGATGATGTCCACGACGGGTAGTAGTTGGATAGTTCGTAGCGTTTAACCAACTTCCAAGACTCTGAAGAAATCGTAGAAGATCGGAGGAGCGTTTCGATCGATCTTCAACGAGATAGAATAAACGCGCGTTAAATCTTCCGTGCATTTCGGATCCCGACTGAGGAATATGGCGTACACCAATTATGCCAGACGTTGCATCAGCCGATCTCTCCAGCGTTAAGTAGACGTAATTGGTAAATTAATAACATTCGTTAAAAATTTGGACGTGGAAAGTTGGACTCGACGAGCGTATCGAAGCCGCGAGCTTTAATTAGGTTTGAAACGCGAGTTTCAAGTATGTAACGATAAAGTTGTTCGGCTGTAGCTGGGTGGGTATCGGGAAAGATAGGATGATACCGAAGTGACCCCGAGTAATCGGAGCATCGATTGATGCAGCGCTGCTTAATGCTTTAATTTAGAAGCTCGGTATATTACCAAGACTCCGGTATACGTATCGTAGACCGAACCCCTTCGCGAGCTTCTCTCAAAGTTTGTCGGAGCACGTCATCCCGTCGATAAAGAGAGTCTATCCCACGCTTTTTAATTACCAGCAATGTTAATGTTTAAAGTTAAATTGCGTCTAACAGAGGATAAAGTAGGAACAGAGGTCGTCTGCGCGCGTTTACCCCCATGAAACGACGCGTACTTACTTTATCCAATAAGTTACGACCGAACGAAAGTTCTCGACTGGAAAGTTTGAAGCTTTTGTCGGTCTCGCCTCTGTCGCCGGAGTTCCTCGCAACGAAATTATTTTCTCCAAAGACAGTATTTCTGTTTTCTACCCCAGAGCATTATCAAACCGAGTCTGCCGTGACAATTGCGCAATCGAAATTATTCCTTGCCGCAGGAACGATCGAATTTGTCGCCCACCTTCCGTTCTTTTGTCGCCGCCAGCCAGTCGACAACCTGGCAAACCCAAACCTGAACCATTCGTTTCGGAATTCCAGTCGCCGTTTCCGGATTATCTCCCGTCTTCGTCTTCCGTGTCGGAGCTGTCCCGTGCTAGGCACCGCTCTCCCCGCATTTTTCCGCAAAATCAGAGGCTACGGCATTCTTAGGTTAGGGTAGCGTCTCGCCCTGTGACACATGGCGGCGCCCTCCAACCACCTTTCCCCGGCATCCCTTCGGAATTCTTCCAGATATATTTCGCTGACCGCATACGGATACGTCGCTCTCCTTCCAGACCGAGTCTTTCGACCTTCCACCCGCTGTCATATAACAGACAGCACCACAGCGGATATTTTCAAACGTTAGCCCTCGTACGCGTTTCCCAGGAGAACCACGACGGACAGCTATGTCGCCCGAGAGAATTACAAAGAGATGGTTGGGTCCGTGTAGGAATCAAGATCGCCCGGATAATCTTCGTAATAATCTCCTTAAACGCGAATGCTGTGTAGCAGCGGGCGGCAACGAACGGGCTATCGGAGACCGGATCGTTTTTAAAACTCCATCGAAACGGAATATTTCTATGGATGAATTTTGCGCGCGATAAATCCGCTGGCATTGACAAAGGGACGAACCAGTTCGACTTGCTGAATTTTAACACCGTCGCCCGATGAAATAGCGATGCAAATTCGCGTTCGTATTCTCGTTTTTCAATAAAAATTCATTTTCGAATACCGGCGGCAATAGGAACTTCTCAAAGCCCGCGGTCGATAAAGCAACTTCGTGCAAATATGCGGCGCAAAAATTGAACGATCGCCGCGAAACAAAGGGTAGAAAACGATAATGACGCCTGTGTTTTCGCCGATCGGCGATCTCGGCTCTGCCGATCCCACTGGCAGATATACTCCGAAACGAGGCACCCTCCAATCTTCTCGATGAGCACAGACGGGCGCAGACGGGCAGAGACGGGCAGAGACGGGAGCGGGAACGAGATCGTTCGGAGGATGTTTTCCGCAAACGACACCCAAGTGTCCACGGAGCGACGGAGGGAACACAGAGATTGGTGAATCGTAAAGGGGAGGTCCCACGGACGATCGGGTGCGTCAAACTCATCCCAGAGGAAGCAAAGGCAGCATGGGGTTTCCGCCCGCAGGCCCCATGCGCCGCTCGGACCAGCGATCCACAATGGGGGAATCGTCCCATTAACGAGGCAACCGTTCATTAGTCGTACACTCGCCAGTAATGGTTACGTCGAGGTCAAGTTGGCCTGCGTCGCTTTAGATGCCACGCACCTGACACCATATTCTCTCTCTTTCTCCGCCCTCTTCTTCTTCTTCGTAACTGACTAACCACCTCGTGAAAAAAGCCTCCTGTCTGAATTTACCTATTTCGCGTTGTGTTCCATCGCTCGGCGTGGAATCCACCGACGCGTTTCCGGCGCTCGCGATGAGCATCGAGGCGAACGAGAAAAGGGTTTAGACTCGTGTGCAACCAGACCAACTACACCAAGACCAAGAGTCTTCTACGAGCCTGAATGACAACGCGCTGTTCGCGACTTGGTTTCAGTTTCTGACGAACGCGCCGAGCCTCGTCGCGATTAATCGCGCCGGTGAGTGTTTTCTCTCTCGACCAGAGGGACGAGAGCTCGCTTCCTATTGATCGTTTTTAGCATCTGCCCGGAATATCTGTCGCTGGAAATGATTGCTTTATCGAGGGACTTCCGGTGGATATACGCGCGCGATCAACGACTCGAGGATCAAATGAACCCGCTTACGGCCGCTATTGAAATGCTGGCGCGAGGCCTAGAAAATCGCGAGGAAGAAAAACACGGGGAACCGGGATTCTCGAGAGAGAGAAAGAGAGGAGCGCATCGCGATATACACCGTAGGCCGCTTATTGTTTCTAGGTCGAGAATCGCGAGAGAATCGCGAGAGAGAATACAGCGAAGACTTTGTCGCCGAAGGGACAAAGCCGGTGCGCGCGCGCGCTTGAATAGATGATTAATCCTGGAAGAAACGAGAAAGAGAGATGAACACGTCCGCGAGAATATACGCGCGTCGTAAAGCGGTGGGTAGAAGGATCTCGTACGCCGCCGTTGGCTTTTGAAGGCCTTTTGGTTTTCAATTAAACCAGCCGCGGCAGGCCCGGCAAGACTTTCACCTCGTGCTGGCTAGATAACAGAGACCAGCTCGTTTCCCAGTAACATCTGAACTTTTCACTCGTCGTCGAATCCTCGTTCTTCTTCGTCGAATAGCAAAGGAACGCGTCGTCGAGAAGACGACACCGACGCCTATCGCGTATCTAAGCTCCATCACCGTCGTTTTCCTTTCGTTCTTGGTCGCGATCCACGGAGAATTCGTTGATAGGCTGATACTCGGTGCCAGGATATAATTTACTCGGTTGTATTCAGGGGCACGTAATCTCGTCGCGGTGGTTTCCGCGTATTCCTCTGGATCTAACTATAGCATCGCGCGCGTTATGTCATTTTCTGGAAAAACACGCGGACAGAAGAGACCGCGGGTAGGAAAGATACGTGCCCGGAATGAGGATACTGGATAGCAAGCGCACAGAGACGCGATGGCGAAGGCGGACCTTCTGCTCGAGACGCCACCTGCCAGCCTCGCGGCTGCTAGTTTATATTTAGTTTCCCGAGTTTGGAAAACTCTTAATGGATTCTTAATGACCTGGAGCGGGCCTGCGATGGATGCTGAACGAAGACGAGGAGCCAGGCGCGCACAGGAGGTCGGAGAGGAAAGCAACAGCTGATACACACCTCCTTCTCCTTCTGCTTCTCCTTCTCCTTCTGGTTCGCGTTCGCGTTCGTCGGGGCGCACAACTGATGACGATGGCGATTACTGGCTCGTCAGGGAGGAAAGGCTACGGTTCCAGCGTTTCACGCTCGATTTCGAATGGTCGTACGAGAGAAGACGGTTCGGCCGTGGTCTCGTCTCGCATGGAAGCCGGTAAATTTCTGGCTTAATCTCCGGGGAGAAGGAGTTTTTCCTCGCGAACGCGCGGTTTTGCGTGCGAGACAAAAAGCAAAGGCGGGAGGGAGCGAAGGGAAAATAAAAAAAAATGCGATTAACGAGATGCCAGCCTTTTTCCAGGCACCTCGTAACTCGAAGCCAGAAAAACTCCGTATTAATTCTAATGGGGCGATATTTTATCGGGATAAAGCTGTCATTCGAGCGGAGGACATTCGTTATAATCTCAAGACCGGAAGAGAGATTACCGTCTACTTTGCGCGTGCGCGTCTTCCCAGCCCGGGATCTCAACCCTTCAACCACCATATCCCAGTTCTTCGGCCTCCAACGATCCCACTTAAGACGATATAATGAAGACCGACGGAATTCCCACGTAATCCTTTTCTCGTCGCAGCAATGAAAAATGCCTGTGCCCGGAGAGACCGGAGCAGCCCCGCCTAGCAGATATCGTAATAAATTTTTCACGACGAATTTCGAACCAACGATCGCGGCCGCCTTCTATTCGTCTTCCCGTGCAATTTAATAGCATCTACGCGAGCCTGGAAAGCATTTTTCCGGTAAAACGATTGGAGCGTGACGGCGGGAAGGTAGGAAGAGGGTAAGGAGAAGAGAGAAAGAGAGAGAGCTGGATGAGAGTCGGAGGTTTTCCCGAGTTTATCGAGGCGTCTGATTCCTTTTTTCTTCCCTTTCCCTCTTTTTCCTTTTTTTTTTCTCTCGATTGGCATCGATTTGCGTCCGACCGTATATACGCGACCATCGGTCCTACTACGGTGTCGGTGAACGATAAAAAGGGGGAAAAAAATTGGAGGAACGAGTGGAAATAGAGACAGAGGGAGGGAAACGGGGCGGAGAGGGAGAAGGAGAGAAAGGGTGTGCGGTTATAACCGCGCAACTCAGCCGCTTAAATAATGTCGAGCGACCAACGAGGCGTAATTCACGTCGGATGAGCTATCGGTTCCGATATTTCCTCGTCGAGGAGCCGAAAAAAGGACGAGGAAGAATGCCAAACCGAGGCAGCGTGGGAGGGGAGCAATCCGAAGGATCGATCACGCAATTATCGGAAATGCAACGATCATTGCCGCTGCACCGATCAACCGAGAATGCAACGGTGCGTATTACCGAGTTTCGTCGCGTCTGGGAATAACTTACCGGTAATCCGCTCGACTTTGCGTTTTCGTGCTCGCGTTAAAAAACCGCGAATCCGAATCCGAATGCGAATCGAGGCGATAGGCCAGGCGGAAGAACGGAGCGGTTGGTGGAAACAGCGTAAACCCGTAAGTTATAATTTACGATCGGAAAGGAGGCCACGACAGCCGAGTCCGGCTCGACTCGGTTTACGCGGTAATACCCGCGTACGATAATTAACCGTTTCCTTCGAAATCCTTCCCGAATGTCCCCCATTAACGGCTAGCCGATTCCTCGAGAATTCGATATCGAGGCCCGTGCTCGACGCGCGATTCCGAATATCGCGATTCCATCGAGATCGGGTTCGAGTTCTCTTCTCTCGGTCCTCGGATCGGTGAACTCGCCGGGATCGTTAAGGTCCAAGTCTCCGTGGTATTTAAATAATTGCGTTAAGAAAGCGATTAAGGACGGAGTTGGCGGGGCCGTGGTGGAAATTGAAAGATCCTTGGCGAGCGGAGAGGCGAGAAGAGGACAAAGGAGAATCGCGGTCTCGGAGTAAATTGCGGCTAGAGACGCGGTCGTGCCGCGTAAGACAACCTGGCTGGTTTTGTAAGAACTCTCGAATTCAACGAATGCGGCTTCAGCGAGGTAAAAATAACGAGAAGCCGAAGGGAAGGGCGGAAAGCCGAGAGACAATCGGCAATAAGCGTTTCTATGCAAAATAAATGCTCTTCCGCCGAGTAACCACCGGTTTTAACGAACAGCTCGAAAATAGAGAGACATCGCAAGGGTTTCGGTTAACTAGGAAATCGTCGTAACCCCTAACAAGAGAAAAGAGCGAAAAGAAAAGCAGCGGTAAAGTCTACTGGTTCGTCTGCCGAAGTTCACCGGCGGAAACTTCGAAACGCAAAGACGGAATTCGTTTGGCAAGTTTTTCCATTTCCTCGGCCACGACCCACGATTTCCTCCGATTTTAGATTAGGTATACGTGAGGAAATCGCCGGTCGGCGTGGCGAGATGCTCGGAAATTCATAATTCGAGATGGACGGAAACAGCGGCAACCTTGCGACGCGAGAGCATCGCGGAGGCTTCGAGGACGAAGGACGTAACGCGAACAGAGAGAGAGAGGAAGAGGGAGAGAGAGTGCATCGTCTGCACGTTCCGTTTCGCTCTTCGAAGCCGAGCCGATAGAGAACGAAGGACCGAGAGAGCATGTCACGCCAATTA
>NW_027471846.1:0-18777 GCF_051020765.1 Lasioglossum baleicum | reverse complement strand
GAGTCACACATTTGCACAACGTTACCTATTGGCATAGAGCCTGACTTTTCGACGATGGACATACATACCGAGGTGCTAACCCGCTCTATCGAGAGTGTAATTTCGTGTTCAGAGATACAAAATTAGTATACATTGCAGTGACAGGCACCTTAATTGCATGTATGCATGAGAATATTGAGGGGCAAACCGTCCGTGAACGTAACCACCTTCTCTGTGAGACGAACAGCTGAGTCAGTAGCGTCACTGATCCAGTGATTACGACAGACAGGCCTGGTATCCAGTGAGTAAATCTGCTGATTGGTATTAGCAAATAACACCTTAATTCACGGCTTGAATATTAAAGTATGGTGTCAAGCCGTTTGTGAACGATACCGATTTGTACAAAGTGAAACGTTTACGGGAGGCATTTACTTCCGCGAATCTGAACGGCTCCATCAAGACTCTAACGTCGGGATCGGCGAAGGAAATTAGTATTAATTTCAGTGATGGGCACATTTACTTCATGTATGTATTAGAAGATCGTGCGTCAAACATCACGGGCATGTTGCCGCCTTCTGTTAGACACCAAACGCTATGCCAATGGCTTCACCTATCCTGTGGTTGGTAGCATCAAACCAGGTATTCCTGAACTAATGCCGCTGAACAGTATTGGCAATAGACAACTTTATTCCCGGTTTCAATATTAACGTAGAGCGTCCAACTGTTTTATATCGTTACAAATTGGTATAAAGTCAAACGTTTACCGGAGGCCTTAACGTCCGCGACTATCAACGGCTCCATCGAGAGTATAACTTCGCGTTCAGAGAAAGGAAATAGTCTTCGCTTCAGTGACGGGCACCTTATCCTCATGTGTGAACTAGATGATCGAGGGTTAATCCGATCGAGAACGTTACCACCTTCTGTGGGAGACGAACGGCTATGTCAATAGTTTCATCGATCCTGCGATTTCGAGTGTCAAATCAGGCATTCAGGGAGTAAATCCGCAAAGCAGTGTTGGTATTAGACATCTTATTTCGGAGCATGAATACTAAAGTTGATAGCCAACCTACTTGAGAACGATACCAATTTGTATCGGGTCAAGCTTTTGTCGAAAGCCTTGCTTGCGTTGAATATAACCAGCTGTATCGAGAGTATAACATCGTGTTCGCATAAGTAAATTAGTATGCACTTTAGTGACGGGCACCTTAATTTCTCGTATTAATAACAATGATCGGTGACAAACGTTCGAGAACATAGCACCGTCTTTGAGCGTCGAACGTCTAAATCAGTAGCTTCACATATCCCGTGATTACGAGAGTCAAACCTGGTTTTCAGGAAGTAAATTCGCTGATGATTATTTGCAATAGACACCCTAATACCCGGATTGAATATTCAAGTAGTGCGTCAGAACGTCGAAGAACATTACCTACTCGCATGGCGTCAAACCTTTTACAGAAAGCCTTTCCTTGCGGGAAGCTGACCCTCCGTTTCGAGTGTATAACTTCGTGTTGAGAGAAACACGTTTGTATACATTCTAGTGATGGGCAGCATAGTTTCATGTACGAATTACAAAATCTGCATACATATCTGTCCGAGAACGTTACCACCTTCTTTGACAGCGGATTAGTTAGGACAATAGCATTACCTGTCCTGTATTCCCGAGAGTCAAACCAGGTTTTCTGGATGTGAATCCGCCGTACACTTTCGGCATTAAAAACCCTACTTCTGGGTATAAATATTATAGTGCAGGGTCACACAGTTGTGTAACGTTACCAATAGCTGTTGAGTCTAACTTTTCATCGAAGGCCGTACCTTCCGACAAGCTAACCTTCTATTAGAAGTTAGTGTATCAAACCTTTCTAGATCGTTACCGCCTTCTGCGAGAGTCGGACGGCCAAGAATATAGATTGACATATACTGTGCTACCGAGAGTAAAACAAGGGACACCGAGAGTCAATCCGCTGACCAGTATTAGCGATACACTTAATTCACGGTATCAAAACTAACGTAAAGGGACAAGCAGTTCTAGATCGTTAGCTATTCGGATAGAATCAAACATTCTACAGAAGGCCTTACCTTCCGTGTAATAAACCCGCTGCATCGAGAGTATAACTTGGTGTTCACGGGACGAAATTAGTAAACATTTTGGTGACGTGACCTAAGTTTTATAATAAATAATAGGAGCTGGGATCACACCGTTCGAGAAAGATACCACCTTCACTGAGACTCGAAGGGCTAAGTCAATAGCTTCTTACATCCTGTGATTGCAAGAGGCACAGGAGATATTTCGGGAGTACATGCGCTGCATGGTATTGGAAATATATATACCATAATTCGCGGATTGGATATTAAAATAGTGCGACACGCTGTGTCAAGACGTTAACAATTGATATATCGTCAAACGTTCTTTCCGAATGACTTACGGACAGAGAAGCTGACCCGCCGTATGCAGCGTAGAACGTAGTGTTTAGAGAAACACATTAGTAATCAATTTAGCGACAGCACATTACCTTCATGTATGAATAAGGCGATCGAAGGTTATACCGTTCGACATCGTTACCATCTTCATGGAGAGTCGCATAGCTAAGGCAACAGCTTTACCTACCCTGTGATTCCTGGAGTCAAACATGTCGTCACTGGAGCAAATCGGCTGAATTATAAAGGCATATGACATCATAATTCACGGTGTAAGCATTAAAGTAGAGGTTCAAACTGTCACAGACCATATTCAATTGGCATAGAGTCACTCTTTTTATCAAAGGGCTCGCCTTCGGAGAATATTACTCGCTGCATCGAAATAATAATTTCGATTCCAAGGAAACAAATTAGTATACACCTTAGGGACGTACACCTTAAGTTCGTGTACCAATTAGAAGTGCGATCGTCCAACCGTTCCACAACTTTACCATATTCTTCGAGAACTGAACCTCTAGATCAATAGATACAACTACCCTGTGTTTCCGATAGTCAATGAAGGTATTCCGGGAGGCAATCCTCATAACACTACTGTCAACAGTCGCCTTAATACAGGGTATGAATATTGAACTAGAAGTTCAATCTGTCGGAGAACATTATCAAGTAGTACAGAGTCATTCTTTTTACCGAATACATTACCTTCCTAGATCCTAACCCGCTGTAGCTATTTCATACTTAGTGCTCACGGAAACAAATGTGTAGTCATTAAAGCAGATGTACGACATATTTTGACATATGAATTAGACGAGCGATAGTCAAACCGTTCGAGAACGATACCACATTTTATGAGTGTCGAACGGCTCCGACAATAGCTATACCTACGCTGTGATTCCGAAAGTCAAAGCGGGTAAGCTGGGAGTAAATACGCTAAAGAGTACTATCAGTAGACACCTTAATTCGCGGTATGAATATTAAAGAATACCGTCCAGCCGTTGTGGACACTTAGTGTGTTAGAAACAGACTAGTACACATTTGAGTGAGATCCACATTAAATTCATGTATGTATTAGAAGCTCGAGTGTCATACCGTTGCAGAACGTTACCACCTTCTGAGGGGCGAACGGCTAACTCAATAACTTCACCTATCCTGTGATTCCGAAAGTTAAACCAGGTATTCCGAGAGTTAATCCGCCAAACGGTATTTGGCAATAAACACCATAATTCACTGTTTGTATACTAAAGAAGAGTGTCCATTCATGTGAGATGGTTACCAATTGATATAAAGTCATTCTTTTCTTCACATACCTTACATTCCGAGAATATAAGGCGCAGTATCGTGGGTGTAGTATCCAGTTCAGGGAAACAAATGTGCATACATTTTAGTGACAGGTCCCTTAAATTAATATATGAATTAGAAGATCGAGGGTCGAACCGTTCGACATCGTTACCAACTTCTGTGTGAGACGAACGGCTACGTCACTAGCTGCACCTACCCTGCGATTCGGAGAGTCAACCAAGATCTTCCGGGAGTAGGTCCGCTGTAGAGCTTTGGAAATAGACCCCTTAATTCATGATCTGAATATTACAGTAGGTCATCAATCCGTTTTCGAACGTTACCAATTATTATAATGTCAAACCTTCCAACGAAGACCTAATCTTCCGTGAATCTCACCCGCTTCATCGAGAGTATAACTGCGTGTTCAGAGAAAGAAATTGGTCCCCATTTCAGCAGACGGGCATCATACCATCATGTATGAATTATAAGATTGAGGGCCAAACCGTTCTAGAACGTTACCACCATCTGTGAGAAACGAACGGCTAAGACATTCGCGTCACCTATCATGCGATACCGAGAGACAAACGTGTACTCCGGGAGTGAGTCCGCTGGACAGTATTGGCAATAGATACATTAATTCGCGCAGCGAATATTAAAGCAGTCCGTCATCCCCTTGTAAAGCGCTACCCACTGGTGTGGATACAATCCATTTACCGAAAGCCTTACTGTCTGCGAAGCTAGCCCCCACATCGAGACTATAACACGCATTTAGGTGACGGCACCGTAAATTCGTCTATGAATTGGAATATCGGTGGATAAGCCGTTCGAGAACTTAACCACCGTCTTTGAGAGTCGAACAGCTAAGTGAATAGCATCACCTACCCTGTGATTCTGAGCGTCAGACCAGGTTTTCTTGGTGTACATCCGCTGAAAGGTATTGGCAATAGTCACCATAATTCCCGGTTTGAATGTTAATGTCGAGCGTCAAAAGTCTGAGAACGATACCAATTTGCATAATGCCAAACGTTTTACTGAAGTCCATAACCTCACAAAGCATAACCCGCTGTATCGAGAGTATTACGTAGTGCTCAGGGAATCAAGTTAGTATTAATTTTAGTGACAGGCACCTTAATTTGATGTATGAATAAGAAGATCGAAAGTTACACCGTTCGACAACGTTACCACCTTCATTGAGAGACGAATAGCTTAGGCAATATCTTCCCACCCGCCCTGTGATGCCGAAAGTCAATCAAGCCATTACGGGAGTAAAGCCGCTGAATTATATAGGCAATGGACACCATAATTCACCGCATGGAACATTAAAGTAGAGAGACATATTGACGGCGATTATTATCAATTGGTATAGAGTCACTCTTTTCATCGAAGTGCTTACATTCCGAGAATATAACCTGCCGAATCAAGAATACAATTTCGTGATTAGAGATTCAAATTAGTATATATTTTACTGGCGAGCACCTTAACTTCGTGCATGACATTGAAGATCGTGTTTCAAACCGATCGAGAACACTACCAACATCCTTTGGAGTAGAACGGCTATGCAGTAGCACCACCTACCATGTGATACCGAGAGTCAAATCAGGCAATCCGGGAGTAAATTCGCTGAACAGTCTTTGCATTAGACACGATAATTGGCGGAATAAATATTCAAGGACTGATTCAAGCGCTTATATAACTTTACGTACTCGCTTAGAGCCTAACATTTTACTGAAAGCCTTACCTTCCGAGAAGTTAACTGTCTGTATCCAAAGAATATATTCGCGTTCGCGAAAGCGAATTAGTATACGAATTAGTGACGGTCACATTAATTTCATATATGAATTAGAAGATCGGGAATCAAACCGATCGAGAACGTTACCTCCTTCTTTAAGAGACGGTCGGCTATCATAACAGCGTCAACTACGATGTGATTCCGAAAGCTAAACCAGATATTTCGGCAGTAAATCCGCTGAGCAGTATTGGCAACAGTATCTCTAATTCACGGATTGAATATTAATGTCGAGTGTCAAACTGTTTGTGGGCGATACCAATTGGTATAAAGCTAAACGTTCCTACTGAATGCATTAACCTGCGAAGACTTAACCCGTTCGAGAACGTTACGTCCTTCTGTGAGAGACGGAAGTGAGAGCTATGACAATATCTTCACCTATCCCGAGTTTCCGAGATTCTACCCGGCAAATCCGAGAGTAAGTTCGCTGCTGGAATTGCCAGTAGACACCATAATTCAGGGTTTCAATAAAAAAGTAGAGCGTCAAACCGTTTGAGAGCTTTGCCAATTGGTATAAAGTCAAACTATTTACCTATTGCCATACCTTCGGAGATGCAAACTCTCCGTTTCGAGAGTATAACACCGTGTGTAGAGGAACGAACTAGTATTCGCTTTCGAACGAGCACCTTAATTTCATGCATGACTGAGAAGGTCAAGTGTCAAACCGTTCGAGAACGTTACCTCGTCCTGTGAGAGACGAACTGTTAAGTAAGTAGCTTCACATATCCTGTGATTTCGAGAGTTAGACCAGGTAATCTGAGAGTATATCCGCTTAAGAGTTTCGTCCATAGGTACCTTCATTCTCGCGATGAACATTAAGGAAGGCCGAGGATACATTGCATAACATTCCATATTCGTGTAGAGTTAAATTTCCAACAGAACGCCCTACTCTCCAAAAAACTGACCCCCTGTACCATGAGTATCACGCCGTTTTCAGAGGTACGAACTGGTATACATTTTAGTGACGTGTAGCATTATTTCATCCATGAATTAGAAGATGGAGTCAAATCAATCGAGAGCGTTACCACCTTCAGTGAGAGACGGCAGGCTAAGTCAATAGCTTCACCTATTCTGTGATTCGGAGAGTCAAACCAGGTATTCCGGGATTAAATCCGCTGAACAGCGTTGGTAATATGCACTTTATTCACGATTTGAATATTAAAATAGAGCGTCAAACCGTTTGAGATTGTTACAAATGGCTATAAAGTCAGACTTATTGCCGAAGACATAACACACAAATAAACTAACCCGCTGTATTGAGAGTGTAACATCGTGTTCTGTGGGGCGAACTAGTATTGGTTTTAGCTTCAAGCACATTAAATTCAAGTATGAATTGGAAGATCGAGTGTCAAGCCACCCGAGAATGTTGTCGCCTTCTGAGGGGGACGAACCGCTTAACATCTTCGCTGTACACTATTGGCAATGAACACATTAATTCTCGGTATGCATATTAAAGTAGATCGTCAAACCGTTTGAGAATGCTACTAAATGGAACAACGTAATACTCTTCAATGGATGCCTTACCGTCCGAGTATATAACCCCCTGTATCGACGGTATAACTTCGTGATCGTAGAATCCAATTAGTAAACATTTTAATGGTGGGCTCGTTAGTTTATTCTATGTATTAGAAGATCGAGTGACAAACCGTTCGAGATCGTTACCAGCTTCATCGAGAGTCGGACGTCTGCTACAATTGCTGCACCTATATTCGTGATTCCGAGAGTCAAGCCTGGAATTCCAGGAGGAAATCCGCTGAACAGTATTTGCAATTGTCACCTTAATTCACGGATTGATTATTAAAGTAGACAGTTAATTCGTTTCCGAACGTTGTCAATAGGAATAAAGTCAAACGTTTTACTGAATCCTATACCGTCCGAATGCCTAACGCATTATATCGTGAGTATAACATCGTTTTCAGAGGAACAGATTACTATACATGACGGGCACCTTAACTTTGTGTATGAATTAGAATAACAGTTGTCAATCCGTTCGAGAACGTTACCACCCTCTTTGCGAGACGAACTGCTAAGTCAATAGCTTCTCCTATCCTGTGATTCCGAAAGTCAAACCAGGTATTCCGGGAGCACATCCGCTGGATAATATTGTCAATATACTGCTTATTTCACGGTACAAATATGAAGGTAGAGCGTCAGACGGATACACAGCTTCATCTGTGCTTCTCACAGCTTAGAGTCAAACCTTTTACCGAAGGCCATAACATCCGAGAAGCCCAACCCGCTGATACAACTGTTTTGCTCAGAGTTCACGGTAGCAAATTAGTAACATTTACTCCGGGAATACATGGTTTGCCTCTTCGAATATTGGAATACGACAAGCTATGAACTTAGCCGTTCGATTCCGAAAGAATGTCGTAACGTTCTAGAGTAGTTTCACTCTCGATTTTGCTATTCAGACACGAAAGCATGGTCTCTGTCAGCTATAATGACTGCTATTTTGTTTCCGTGAGCACAAGGCAAGACACTTGCTTGTTCGGTGTTCGATCTAGGTCGATAAGTTTTTCGATAAAAGTTAGACTTTATGCCAGTTGGTAACGTACTCGAACGGTTTGACGCTCAACTCTAATATCCATACAATGAATTAGTGTGCCTATTGCCAATACTGATCAACAGATTTTCTATCGGAATACCTTGTTTGACTCTCATAATCACGGGATAGGTGAAGCTACTGATTTAGACGTTCGACTCTCAAAGACGGTGGAAAAGTTCTCGAACGTTTTGACCCCGATCTTCTAGTTCATACATGCAATTATGAAACCCGTCACTCAAAAGTATAATAACTTGCATTTCTGAACACGACGTACACTAGACACAGCGCGATAGTTTCTCGAAATTTAAGGCCATCGTTAAAAGGTTTGACTGCATTACTCTATGTAACGTTCTTCGACGGTTTGATTCTCCACTTCATTATGCATTCCGTGAATTGAGGTGTCTATTGCCATAACTGTTCAACGCATTTACTCCCGCAATACATGGTTTGATTCTCGGTATATCAGGACAGGTGAAGCTATTTACTTGGCCGCACGTCTCGCACAGAAGGTGGCAACGTCCTCGATCGGTTAGATCATAAAAATCCTAATTCACACATGAATTTAAGGTGCCGTGACTAAAATGAATTCTAATGTGTTTCTCAGAACAAGAAGTTATACTGCCGGTACGGCGGGCTAGCTACTCAGAAGCTAAGAATATCGGTGCAGTGTTTAATTCTATACCAATAGGTGACGATCTATAACGGTTTGACGGTCTGCAATAGTCTTAAAACAGTATATTAAGGTGTCTATTGCCAACACTGTTCAGCGGATTTACTCCTCCAATACCTGGCTCAGCACTTGGAGTCACCGGATGCGTGAAGCTATTGTCTTCGCCGTTGAATTTTTGGAGAAGGTGTTAGCGTTCCCGGTTTGTCTGTCGATTTTTCGATTCATACATGAATATAGTGCTCCCGTCTGCTAAAATGTCTACTAATTTGTAGCAGTGAACACTAGAAAACACAATCGGTGCAGCGGATAGATCCTCGGAATGTAATGTAATTTTCAAAACGGCAGAATTTATACCATTGGCTAATGTTCTCCAACTGTTAAACTCTGTACTTTAACTTTCATACTGCGAGATAAGCTGTCTATTGCCGACACTGTTCATCGGATAGACTTCCCGAATGCCTGGCTTGACTGCTGATCGGTGAAGCTATGGCCTTATCCTCGCGACTCCCAAAAGATGTGTTAACATTCTCGGAGGATTTGAGCCTCCATCTTTCTCTTGATATATGCAATTAAAGTGTCCGTCTGCTAAATAGTCTACTATTTTGTTTCCTTGAACATTAAGCAAGACGCTTGCTGCAGCGGGTTAGGCTTTCGGAGGGTGTGGTATGCGGTACAAAGTTTGACCATATACCAGTAGGTACAGTTCTATGATGGTACGGTTCTGTATATTACTATTTATACCATAATTTACGGTGTCTTTTGCGAATACTGAACTACACATTTGCTCCCGGAATACCTAGTTCGACCCTCGGAATCGCAGGATATGTGAAGCTACTGACGTAGATGTTCGACCTTCACAAAAGGCGGCAACGCGCTGGAGCGGTTTGGCCATGAATCTTCTGATTCCTGTATGAAGTTAAGGTGCTCGCCATTAAAATTTATACCAATTCGTCCCACTCATCACGATGTTATACTCCCGATACAGCGGGTTTGTTTTCTCGGAAGGTAAGATGTCTGGCAAAGAGTATGACGTTATACCAAATGGTAACGTTCTTCAGCGGATTGAAACCACTAAAACCACAGGATGTATGAAGATTAACCGTTTCAATCTCAAAGACCGTGGTACCTTTCTCGAATGGTTTCGCCCTTAATCATCTTACTCATAATGAAATTAAGGCCCACGTCACTAAAATGTGTACTAATTTGATCCTCTGAACACGAAGTTTTACTCTTGCTGATGCGGGCGAGTTTCGCGGAAGTTACCGCCGTCGGTATGAATATATCAAAATTGGAAACGTTCACAAACGGTTTCACGCTCTACTTTAATATACAAACCGCGAGTTAAGGCGTCCAATACCAATACTCTGTAGCGGATAGACGCCAGGAATTCCTGGTTTGACTCTCGGCATAACAGGATAGGTGAAGCTTTTTACTCAGCCGTTCAACTCTCAAAGAAGGTGGTAACGATCTCGAACGGTTTGACATACAATCTTCTAGTTCATACGTGAAATTAAGGTGTCCGTCTGCTAAAACGTCTATTAATTTGTTTCCCTGATCGCGATGCTATACCCCCCGACACAGCGGGTTATTTTCTTGGAAGGTAAGATGTCTGGCAAGGAGTATGACGTTATATCAAATGGTATCGTTCTCCAGCGGATTGACTCTGTACTTTAATATTCATACAGCGAGTAGAGATGTTTATTGCCAATGCTTTTCAGCGAATTTACTCTTGGAATACCTGATTTGCCTCTCGGAATCACAGGATAGCTGCTGGCTGTGGCCAAGGCGTTCGACTCTCAAACAAGGTGGTTAGGCTCTCGAATAGTTTGACGATATATCCTCTAATTCATACATCAGAACAAGGTGCCGGTTACTATCATGTATACTAATTTGTATCTCTGATCACGAATTTATACTCTCGATGCAGCGGGTCAGGTCCTCGGAAGGTACGGCCTTCGGTAGGATGTTTGCCTTTATACCACCTGGTAACGTTCTGAAACGGTTTCACGCTGTACTTTAATATTGAAACCACGAATGAAGGTATACATGCCGAACAGTGCACAGTAAATTGGCTCCCTTCATACCTGGTTTGCCTATCGGAATAGCAGTATAGGTGAAGCTATGCACTTAGCCGCTCGACTATCAAAGAAGGTGGGATTGATCTCGAACGGTGTGATTGCCGCTTTTTCAATTCATACATGACAATAAGTCGTCCTTCTGCTAAAATGTATACCAATTTGTATCGCAGAGCACAACGATATACCCACGATACAGCGGGTTATGAACTCAGAAGGTATTCATTCCGGGAAAGAGTATTACGGTATGCCAATTGGTGACGTTATCAAACGGTTTGACGCTCTACATCATTATTCATGCCGTGAATAAAGGTGTCTATTGATATTACTGTTCAGCACATTTGTTCCAGGAATACCCGGCTTGACTCTCGAAATCGCAACTATAGGTGATGCTGTTGACCCAGCCGTTCGATACTCAAAAAAAGTGGTACCATTCGCGAACGGTTTGACGCTCGATTTTGCTATGCAAACATGAAAATGAGGTGTCCGCCTGGTAAGATGTCAACTAACTTAATTCCGTGACCTCTGAGGAGAACACTCCCTACAGCGTGTTAGTCTTCTCGGAAGTTAGGATCTTCCGTAAAAATGATGGCTCTGTACGAATAGGTAACGTTCTACAGCGGTATGACACTCTACTTTAATATTCAAACCGTGAATTATGGTGACAAATGCATTATTGTTAAGCGAGTTTACTCCTGGAAGATCTGGTCCGAATCTTGGAATCACGGGGTAAGTGAAGCCAGTGACATAGATGTGCGACTCTCAAAGCTAGTAGTAACGTCCTGGAGCAGTTTGCCACTCGATCTACTATATAATACATTAAATGATGGTGTGTTCCACTATAATGTACACTAATTTGTATCTCTGAACACGAAGATGTACTCACGATAAAGCGGCTAATGTTCTCGGAAGATGAAGTATTGGGTAAAAAGCATGCCTTTATACCATTTGGTAACGCTATCAAGCGGATTAACGCTCGACCGTAATATTCAAACCATGAATTAAAATGTCCTTTGCCAATACTGTATAGCAGATTTATTAGCGGAATGCCTGGTTTGACTCTCGCTATCACAGGATATGTAACGCTATTGACTTAGATGTGCGACTCTCAAAAAGGGCGATAACTTTCTCGATCGGATTGACTTGCGATCTCCACACTCATCCACGAAATTAAGATTCCCGTCACTAAACTGAATACAAACTATCTTCTATGAACACGTAGATATCCCACCGATACACCGGGTTCGGATCTCGGATGGTGAGGCGTTGCAAAAGAGTTTGACACTATAGCAATAGGTAATGATCTACAAAGGCTTGACGCTCTACTTTAATATTCATACCGCGAATGAACGTGACCATTGGTAATACTGCATTATGGATTGACTTCCGGAATACCTGGTCTGACCGTCGGAATCGCATGATAGTTGCAGCTGCTGAATAAGCCATCGAATCTCAAAGACGGTGCTAACGTTGTTCAATGGATTGACATTCCATCATTCAATTCGCACAAGAAATTAAGGTTCCCGTCTTTAAAATTTATAATAATTTGTGTCCGCGAAACCGAACTTATACCCTCGATACAGCGCGTAAGGTTTGCGGATAGTAAGGAGTTCTGCAAAACGTTTGACCCTATACCAGTAGGTAACGTTGCACGATGGTTCGAATCTCTATGTTATGACTTATACCGTGATTTAAGTTGTCCACTCCCAATACTGTTCAGTGGATTTACACCCGGCATACGTGGTATCTATCTCGGAATATCAGGGTAGGTGAAGCTACTATCTTAGGAGAGGTTGGTAACGTTCTCGAACTGTTTGACACTTGACTTTCAAATACATACATAAAATTAAGGTGACCGCCAAGAAAATGTATACTAGTATACGCCTCTTACCACGAAGATATATTCTCGTTACAGCGGTTCGTGTTCACAGAAGGTAAGGTATTCGGAGAACGAAAGACTTTACACCAATTGGTAATATCCTCCGAGTGTTTGACTCTCTACATTAATGTACATACCGCCGATTGAAGTGTCTATTGCCAATGGTTTTAAGCGGTCTTACTCCCGGATGACCTGCTTTGACTCTCGGAATCACACGATATGTGCACTTATTAATTTAGCCATTCGTCTCCCAAAGAAGGTGCCAACGATCTCGGGTGGTTTCGCCCTCCATCTTCTACTTCATGAATGAATTTACGGTGCCCTCACTATAGTGTATACTAATGTGTTTCTATAAACTCGTAGCCATATTCTCGATAAGGCGCGTTACATTCTTGCACGGTAAGGCATTCGGTATCGCGTTTGACTTTATTGCAATTAGTTACATTCCCACACGGTGTAACGCTCTGTTTTAATATTCACTCCGCGAATTAAGGTACCCATTTCCAATAAAGTACAGCGCATTTAATCCCGAAATATTTCGATTGACTTTCGGCATCACAGCATAGGTTAAGCTATTGACCATGCTGATCGAATCTCAAAGTAGGTGGTGACATCTTCGAATGGTTTGAACCTGAATATCGTAATTCATAAATGAAATTAAGGTGGCCGTCTCTTAAATGTATATTAATTTGCTTCTGTGACCACGAAGTTATATCTTCGAAATTACGGGTTAACTATTCGAAGGTAACACGATCTGTGAGAAGTTTGACTCTATAGCAGTAAGTAACGTTCTAGAACGGTTTGGATCTGCACTTTAATATTTATACCATGAAATATGATGAATAAGGCCAATACTGTACAGCGGATCTACTTCTTGAATACCTGGTTTGACATGCGGCATCGCAGGTTTGGTGAGACTATTGACTTATCCTTTCGATACTCAAACAACGTGGCATCGTTCTGGAACGGATTGACCCTCGATCCTAATAGTTTATACATGAAATTAAAGTGCCCGACACTGAAATGAAGATTAATTTCTTTCTCTGTACACGAAGTTATACCCTCGATGATGACCTTGAAATTCGCGGAAATTAACGACTTCGGTAGACGTTTTATTTTATACCAAATGGTAATGTTCTGATGCTGTTTGACGCTCCCCTTTAAGATTCGAATTGTGAATTATGGTGTCTATTGCCCGTACGGCTCAGCGGATTTACTCCCGGAATACTTGGATTGAGTCTCCGAATCGCAGGATAAGTGAAGCAATTGACACAGCAGATCGTCTCTCCCTGAAGTTGGCAGCGTTCTCGACCGGTTTGACAATCGATCTTCTAATTCACACATGCACATATGGTGACGTCACGAAATTGTATGCTAATGTGGTTCCCTCATCACGTAGCTATACTCTCCAAACGCCTGGTTAGCTTCTCCGATGGCAAAGCCTTCGGTAAAGTGTTTGAATTTATAACAATTGGCAACGTTCTAAAACGGTTTGACGACATACTCTTAATTTCGAAACGTGACTTAACGTGTCAATTGCCTACACTCATCAGCGGATTGACTCTCGGATTACCTAGTTTGGCTCTTGGAATCTTGGAATAAGTGAAACTATTTAATTACCCTCATGTCTCTCAATGGATGTGGTAATGTCCTCGAACGGTTTGACTTCGATCTTGTAAGTCTTAAATGAAATTAAGATACACGTCACTAAAATGTACATGAATTTACTTCCCTGAACACGAAGTTAAACTCACGATACAGCGGGTCATCTCCTCCGAATTTAAAGCTTTCGGAAAGATGTTTGACTCTATAGAAATAGGTAACGTTCTACAACGGTTTGACGCTTAGCTTTAATTCTCAAACCGTGGGTCTAGGTGTATATTGCCCACACTTCTCAACGGTGTTACTCCCGGAATACCTGGTTTGACTCTCGGAATCACAGGACAGGTGAATCTTTTGACATAGCCGATCGACTCGAAATGAGGGTGGTAACTCCCTCGGACGGCTTGAGCCACTATGCTGTTTATCGTACAGGAAATTATGGGGCCCGTTCCAGAAGTGTATACCAAACTGTGTCCCTGAACACGAGTTTATACTCTCGCTACAGCGGGTGTTATTTCTCGGAGGGGAGGATCCTCTGTATAAGCTTCGACACCATAGCGAGTGATATCGTTCTCGAAGGGTTATGACTTTGGACATCAATATTCGTTCCGTGAATTATGATGTCCATTGGTTGGTAATTCTGTACAACGGATCGTCTCCCGAAATGCCTGGCTTGACCCGCGGATTAGCAGGAGTAATGAAACTATTGACCTAGCCGTCCGGTTCTGCAAGAAGATGGTATCGATCTCGAAAGGATTGTCATTGGATTTTCCTATTCATATATGCATTTACGTTGTCCGTCTGCTGCAATATCTACTAATTCGCTTCATGCACACTAAGGTAGACAATCGCTAGGTTGGGGTTTCTTATAGGATGATAAGTTAGCCGATAAATCGTTTGACTTTACATCAGCTGGTAACGTTATCGAACGGTTTGACGCTCGACTGTAATATGCATACCGTGAATTAAGGTTCCTATGGCGAATAATGTACAGCGCATTTACTCCCGGAATACCTGTTTTGACTCTCTGATTCGCAGCATAGCTCAAGCTGATGACATAGCCGTTATACCCTCAATGAATGTGGTAACATTCCCTAATGGTATGGCACTTGATCTTCTGATACATACATAAAATTTAGGTGCCCGTCACGAAAATGTATTCTAATCCGTGCCTCTGAACATGCTGGTACACTCTCAATAGAGCGGGCTATGTTCTCGAAGGGTGAGGTTTTCGGTGAACCGTTTGACTCTATACAAATTGGTAACGTTCTCCTACGTTCTGACTCTGGATCTTCTAATTCATACATCAAATTAAGGTGCCCCGAACTAAAGAGTTTATTTATTTATATCTCTGAACACGAAGTTATACTCTCGATGAAGTCGGTGACCACCTATCATCTTATTTATATTTGAAATTAAGCCAATTGCATCACCTATCTTGTGATTTCGAGAGCCAAACCAGGTATTCCATGTGTAAATCCGCGGAACAGTATTGGCAATAGACACCTTAATTTATGTCTCGATTATTAAAGCAGTGTCAGCTGCGCGTCACTAAAATGTTTACTAACTTGTTCTTGTCGCACGATGTCATACCCTCGACATAGCGGGTTAAGCTTTCGGAGAGTATAGTATTCTGTAAATAGTTTGACTTTATGCCAACTGCTAACGTCCTCGAACGGCCTAACGCTCTACTTTAGTACACAAGCCGTGATTTAAAATGTCGATTGCCAACAGTGCACAGCTTATTGACTTTCGGAATACCTAGTTTGACCATCAGAATAACAGGATACGTGAAGCTACTGATTTAGCTGTTCGACTTTCGAAGAAGGTGGAATCCTTCTGAAACGGTTTGACACTCGATTGTTCCATGCACAAATGAAAATAAGGTGTCCGTCTGCTAAAATGTGTACTAAATTGCTGCCGTGAGAACTAGGCATGACATTCGCCAAACCGGGTTAAGTTCTAGGAAGGTTATGTATTCGCGAAGAGGAATGGCTCTATAACAATTGGTAATACTCTCCGACGGAACGTCATTTTACAGTAATGTTCGTACCGCGAATTAAGGCGTCCATTGCCTACGCTGTTCAGCAGATTTCCTCCTGGAATACCCGGTTGAACTATCGGAAACGCTGGACAGGTGAAGCTATTAATATAGCCGTTTGTCTCTTACAGAAGGTGGTAACGTTCTCGAGTGAATAGACCTCGATTTTCCTATTCGTACACGCAATTAAGGTGAGCGTCACTAAAATATATACTAATCCGTATCTCTGAACTAGTAGTTATGCTATCGATACAGCGGGTTATGTTTGCGAAGAATAAATGCCCTCGGTGGGAAGCTTCACTCTCTACGTATGGGTAAACTTCTACTATGGTTTGACTCTGTTCATTGCCAATACTATTGCGAATACTTTTCAGCGAATTTACTCCCGCAATACCTGATTTGACACTCGAAATCACAGGATGGGTGAAGCTAATGACTTGGCCGTTTGAATCTCAGAGAAGGTGGTAGCCCTCTCGAACGGTATGACTCTCGAGTTTTCTATTCATGCATGTAATCGAGCTGCTCGACGCTAACGTGGATACGAGTTAGTATCTCTGAACATCGTGTAGTGCTCCCGATGCAGCGAGTTAGTTTTTCGGAGGGAAATTCATTCTGAATAAGTTTGACCCTACACCTATAGGTAATGCTCTACAACGGCTTGACGGCCTGCTTTTAATATTCGAACGGTGAACTAAGCTGTCTATTTACGATACTATTCAGCGGATTAACTTCCGGAATACCTGGCTTGCCTCCACGAATCACAGGATAGGCGAAGCTATTGGCATTTCCGTTAGTCTTTAAAATAAGGTGGTAACGTTCTCAAAAGGTTTGACGTTCGCCCTTCTAATGCACACGTGAAGTTGAGGAGCCCGTCACTGAAATGGAGACCCATTTCTATATCTCAACACGAACTGTAATATACTATTATGATATTTTCGATTTTTTTCAAAATTTCAAGTTTTTAATTTCAGAAATTGAATCGTACAGGAAAATTGCCTTTGGAATTAGTTGAGCATACGTTTGTGACAATATTTTGTTACATTACCTGTTATATTACATGATAGTCTCCACATGAACCTTCGCTGCCGGAACGATACCGCTGGAGTCGTCTTGTGGTTGCGTTCGGTAGATGGGAACGACACTACTTGATGGTAGTCGGAAATTAATATTGCCATGATGTTTTGCCGTATGCATCGCTTCCCCGTTTTCCGTTCATTTACATATATTGTAATTTAATATTATGATACTTTCGATATATTACGAAATTCTAACTTTTTATCTTAAAAAATTGTATTTCTTTGTAATAGTTCCTTTTTAATTATTTGAGCTTACGTTTATTCCAGGATTTTGTGAAGCCTGTTGCAATTTTATAATATTGTGTGCATACGTATCAACCCAGCCGGAGCAAGACGACAATCGATGTCTTGTAGTTGTTCACGGCAGCTCGAAGCGGCATTACTGTATGGTTTCAGTTAAGTCCTTATGCTTGATTTTGTATCATATGCATTCTGTCCCAGTTTTATATTTACTTATAGCTGCTGTAATTTACTGATGTTATATTTTCGTTCTTCTTCGAAATTTTCAAATTTTATGTAAGAAAATTGTATTTCTTAGTAAAAATGCCTCTGAAGTTAGTTGAGCGTACGCGTTCGTGACATTATCTTGTTAAAAACATTGTTATTTGATATGATTGTCTGTATATGTACCTACGCTGTCGGAGCTACACCCCTGGCCGGTGCATGTAGTTGCGTTTGGGAGACCGGAGGGATGCTACTGCATGGTCTACGTTAATTTCTTTAAACCTGCTTTTGTAGCGTATGCATTTTTTCCCCAATTCTCCCATTTATCTACACGTAGTGTAATGTAATGCTATAATATTTCCGATTTTTTTCAAAATTATCATTTCTTACTTGAAGAAATTGTATGACTTAGCCAAAGTGCCTTTGTAATACGTAGAGTTCACGTTTATGATATTATTTCGTTACCCTCATTGATACTTCATATGATTGGCTGTATGATCACGTACGCATCCAGACCGACATTGCTGGAGTGGTATTGCGTGCTGTAGATCGGGACGGCACATTGCATGGATATTGTTAATTCAAAAATAAGATTGTTCTGTACGCATTATTTCGCAGTTTTCTATTTATTTCTACATACAGCAATTTACTCGTCTGATATTTCCGATTTTCTTCAAAATATCCAATTGTTTATATCAAAAATTGTGTTTCTCAGTAAATGTGATTTGGGAATTATATGGGTGTACGTTTATGGCAATATTTTGCTAATCTTATTGTTTTTTTATATGATTGCCTGTATGCATCTTACTTACGTATCCGGTGCGTCAAGACAAGAGTGGACTTGCCGTTGTGTTCGACAGATCGGAGGAACAATAATGGCTGGTTTTCGTTAATTTCTTTAATCATGGTATCGTAACGTATGCATTTTTACCCAGTCATCCATTTAATTATGCATACCTCAATTTAGTGTATGATATTTTCGATTCT
>NW_027471845.1:0-18824 GCF_051020765.1 Lasioglossum baleicum | reverse complement strand
ATAAGCAGGAACAACGCGCAGGCAAAATCCGCGATCGAGAATCGTATTGTACAAAATGCGAGATCGTTTGAATGATAAAATTCCAAGTTTCTCGAAAGTTTTAATATCGTGAAAGTAAAACGTATTTCGGTATCGTGAGAGTAAGCGTATTTATTTATTCGTTTAATTATATTTGTAACTTTGCAACACACAAAATGCGTAATCTGATGCCGCTTTTCTTAACAAGCAGGCACAATATTCGATGGTGAATAAATTTGAAGAATTTCACTGAGTAAAAAAACTATTCTTCTAAAAGTCGGGACGAAAGGTATAAATTTTGATGTGCTTTTCACATGTTCGATAGAAATAATCTATGGTCGTTGAAAGGAACGAGTAATTACTAATACAAATATCTCCATACACGTTAAACTAGGATAGACAAACAATTAGAAGTATGCTTCGATGTAACTTTTCAAGGAACTGGGGGACGCCTGCGGTCCGTGACGCTCCACCACTTTGCCTTCTTTGTCCACGATGAATTTCGTGAAGTTCCACTTTATGTAATCACCAAGAATTCCTCCCTGTTCTTTCTTTAGATACTTCCACAGAGGATGTGCATTCTCCCCGTTCACGTTAATCTTTTCGAACAGGTCGAATTTAACCTGGAACAAAGTCCAATCGGTAAAGTATAACTTCAATTTCTCAGCAGAATCTTCCTAGCAGATTTCAAGATTTCTATACCTTTTGTCGATCGGCGAAGCTGCATATCTCTTCGCTGTCTCCTGGTTCTTGTCCATTAAACTGATTGCAGGGGAAAGCCAAAATTCGTAAACCTATAAATAAACAACACGGTGTTTCCATCATCGTTCGATAGATGCGTTCTCTTTATGCTCTTTACCTTTAGACTCGGCATATTCGTCGTATAATTCATTCAATTCCTTATAATTGCTTGGTGTGAGGCCGCACTTTGACGCAACGTTTACGATTAAACAGACGTGTCCTTTGTACCTGTGGATAAGATCGATAAAATCGCTGTAAATAGTACGAATTTTGTATTTACGCGCTTCTGAACTTTAGTTAACATTAAGTATTATTTACTTGCTTAGGGGAACGTCTTCACCCTTGATGGATTTAGCAGTGAAATCGTAAATGGATTTCGCTTCCTTGTAATTCTCGTTTCCACTCATATTTGTTGACACAACTGAAATCATTCAACGTTTAAAATATTTTATCGCGTTAAAGATTCTAAGCGGGAAGATAACTTATGCGACAAATTAATCGTTTTACCCCTTCAACGTATAAAAAGCGGACGGCAAACACAAGGAAAAAAGAAAAAGAAAATACTTGTTAGTAAATTGAGAATATTAGTAGACCATTATTATTCTCATTAATCATCGTATTGAATTATTTATTGATACCGTTATAGAAATTGAGAAGATATTCTTCTGGCCTTTTTTTTTTTTTTTAAATTCGACTATAAAAGGAATGTTTTCCGTTGTTCATGTTTTCGCAATCATTATCAATAGCAATAGAGGTCAAAAAAATCACTTTTAACGCTAATCTTATACGCATAATGATCACCTGCAACTTCATTATTAATGCACAGATTTTATTTCAATGCGCGAGTTTTTGCAGTGTCAATTACACGGCAAAGACATATTTAACACGTAACTTATTATTTCCCGTTTTGCATATTTTTAACAATTTCATTTTTTATACGTAAAATTAATCTGTACAATATTTATAGCGTTTACAATATTTTAACAAAATTTATTAGAAATTCATAATGTAATTATGGTATTTTTATTATGAGTTGTTATCGAATATGATATATGAGATGTGCGTTGTTTCGTTTGCTATACGTCAATAATTTCTATATAATACATACTTTAAAGGTACACCGTCCGTATTTTCCGAGATATCAACTAATTAATCAATTAACCAATCATATTTTATTTTCCTTTTTTACATGAAAAATAATACTTTTCTTTAGATTAGTGACATAATATATTTTATTATAAACGCTGTTTCATGCAACTGTTACTAATAAAAAAATTCAATACCTGACGAATAGATATAGTACGCTGTACTGAAAGATATGATTAGAGTAAAAATGTGAATTATGCTTGTCATTCTCTTACGGCAGGGAGGGGGGAACAGATGTCAGACTTATAGTATTACGTGCCTGAAAAATTTCGTACGACATGAGTAAAGCCTACCGGCACCAGCAGTTTTAAAATATTCATTCCCCGTTGGTCGATATGTAAGGGGACAGAAGTATACGATCGTGTTTTCCTGAAATTTTTAGCGCAAACGCTATATTTTACGTCATGAGAAATTTCATAAATTAAACGCAGAATTTCGTAATGTATTGCAGTACTAGAAAATAATCGTTAGTTTTTAGGTCTAACATACTTATCGTACGATAATAAAGTAAGGATCAAGTCATTTTAAATACCTGTGTTAGGTTATACGGTACTTGAACGATATTTGTTACATTTATGCTAACTGTACAAGATTATGTAACATTTTTCGTTATTCGCAATTAATTAATGTATTCCAAAATAATGTATAAAATAAAAGAAAGAAAAATAGTTAGATGAATATCTTGCGAAAATAACAGTACAAAACGTTGATTTTTTTTATACGTAGTATATTAGAGATTTATTGCCATCTACTGTTCGTTGGTTAAACCTCCGTGAATTGCACAAATGTGTGATATTTTGCGCCTATTTATTCTAACCTTGTTAATCGTTCTAAATTTTAACCTTGTATTCTTTTGTGGAAGCAATAGATACATCGAAATGATTATTAATGCCTGATCTTATTGCTCGTGAAAGGAATTAAATGAATCTTACCAATAATATGTAGTCAAATATCGCAAAGAGAAAGCGAGGAACAGAAGCACACTCTATGAAGACTGACTTTACACTGGCAAGCTGCTATAAATTGAGAGTTATAGGCCCGCATACATGCACAAATGTACCAGTATGACATACTCTGTTCATCGTTACAAAAGAAAACGAGAATGACAATTTATAATTTTATGTTGATTTATCACTCGAGTATGTTCTTCTATTTTACGAGAATTATGCACACTATACATACAATAGTATCGTACAATTGTTAGGTTATGGTCGTATTATTGAAGAGCACTATGTGCACATGCATATTACTAAGAAATGATTTTTATATTTGTTTTCAGTACGCTGGTTCCATGGAAGGTATTCAAAGATAAGTTAAATGAAGTTCATCCAATTAGTTCTGGATTACAAGCCATGGCATTAAAGTCGACGATAGATCTCACGTGCAATGATTATATTTCTAACTTTGAATTTGATGTATTTACGAGGTAAATTTATAAACATAGAAAACAACTGTTTTATATAATCAACCAGTTGAACAAGTCGTCACAAATTTATTTGTCATTACAGGTTATTCCAACCATGGTCTACGCTTCTTCGTAATTGGAAAATTCTGGCTGTGACACATCCTGGATACGTAGCTTTTCTTACTTACGATGAAGTGAAAGCACGTTTACAAAAGTATTGTAGTACTAGACCTGGGAGTTACGTATTCAGATTAAGTTGCACAAGGTTAGGACAATGGGCTATTGGCTATGTTACGTCAGATGGGGATATTCTTCAAACGATACCTCATAATAAAAGTCTTTGTCAAGCATTACTAGATGGATATAGGGAAGGATTGTAAGCATGCTATATCTGCACATATAGTTATAAGCCCATTAAAAAGTTTCTAAAGTCTATAACTTGATTTCAGTTACTTATATCCTGATGGCCGTAATATAAATCCAGACTTAACCTGGGCAGTCCAACCTACTCCAGAAGAACATATAAAAGTTACAGCAGAACAATACGAATTGTATTGTGAAATGGGTAGCACATTCCAGTTATGTAAAATTTGTGCAGAAAACGATAAAGATGTGAGGATAGAACCTTGTGGACATCTTCTATGTACTCCGTGTCTCACAGCTTGGCAGGTACTAATATTTGACTTACTCTACATACTTTCATGCACGTTTTTAAAAAAGATGCCATAGAAATGCGAGAAAATAAATATATTTATAGGATTCAGAGGGACAGGGTTGTCCATTTTGTCGAGCTGAAATTAAAGGAACTGAACAAATAGTAATTGATCCGTTTGATCCACGAAGAACACATCGACCGGGAACACAATCAGCATCTGCTAGTAATGCATCGACTCCCACGCGGGACCTTGACCCGGACATCGAGGTATCCGACTAGGAGTAGCACCTACACTCATTACATTAAATGTGCTCTATGTATAACAACTTCTCAGCAAAACGCCTCATTTTTAAAGAATGCTTCATGCATTTCATGTGAGATCTCGAGTTTGTACGATTGTCATGTCATGTCATTTATAGAATTATCATCAAACACGTAGCCTCTCACGAGGTACATAAGTTTAAATATAATGACGAACTTATTAAAGTTAATATTTCAGAGAGTAAATAATGTAAAAAGGGACCAACTTTTTTGTCTCTATATGAGTTTCGTTCGAATCGTATTTTTTTTTTTTTCCTTTTCTTTTCTTTTTCTTTTCTTCTTTTTTTTTTTTTTTTTTTTTTTTTACATTATTTGTCTATGTAAATAAGTACATACAGAATGACTCGCAGAATAATTCTGAGAAAGTTTAAGTTTACAAACAATTAATACGAATGTTTCTTACAGTTCACGTGTTTATTGAAACTAACATATGTTTTTACATTACTTGTTTGTATGTATCACGATTTACGAAAAATCTTCCGGTTTATGGAGACCCTAAGGTAGGTTGCTTTTTTGCATTACAAAGTCGAGGGCTTATTGTACGAGTCATCGTTCTTGTTTTGCACCGTTTGCACTCAATCCCATATTCTTCGTGCCGTTTATCATACACGTTACTACGTTGTACTTGCTGTACAATGATTTAGTTAAAATAATGGAAGTTACATTTTACTTACGACAAGCAGATAATGTCTAGGAATAACATTGTAGTCGATTTTCGTATCAAGTTTACAATAATAATTACATACAGGAGAGACTTTTTGTACAATAGAGTAAAGATTTTTGCTCGCGACTAATCAAGGAACCATTCATATTTTAAATGCATGTGCCAATGTATAGCTGGCAGCGTCTTCTTTGCGGTGTATGCATACAAGACTTGGAGTTAGAATGCTTCATCTCTACATACAATTGCATTAATTATCGAATAAGAGATTTGTAACGTCAATACTTTTCCAAGGATTTTAACCTGTTCATAAATTTACGTTGGATCCGCACAAGTAAGAAATCTTTTGCTGTAAACGAAATTCATTTAACAAGACCTTGATTCGATACTCCTCGCTTTATGTTTCGTTTCAAACGAATTTCAATCCTTTTTACGAATCGATATTTTTTATCAATGTGTATATCGAATGTCCAGAAATGCAAACAATGACATGGTAAAAGTATAGAACGGAAAGGAATAGTGATTTTGATAGTACTAAGAGATAAGAAAGAGATAAAACAAAGTGATCTTCCAACGGAAATAACGTTGCTTACATCGAGCAATAGAAATGCTATATAGCCGATGAATGAACGATCGTTCATTCATTGTATTTTATTAGAATTAATTACGTACCTGTTGGCGATAGAAACAATGTAATAACATGCGACATCTTTACCAGGGAAAAGAAGTTATTATTTTTCTTTACTTTAGGATATTTATTATTTATTCTGTTCACGTATAAAACAAACTTTAAGGAGTTATACCAGTGATTGTATGGTAGCACTTCATACCGAATTTCGATGCTGTGGTGTATACGTTATCTTTCCTTTTTCTTTTTTTTTCAGTATCTTAATGCTGTAGATCCTGTATGCATTAATGCATGCAAGAGCAATTAAAAAAATCGTACTCGTCCCCATGAACGAAAAATTATATTTTTTTATCGTACAAATTGGCAGTTAATGGTCTAAAAAAAAAGAGGGGAGTAATTAAATAATTTTTTAAGCATAGTATTACGTACCTTTACATCTACTACGAAGTCTACTACATCTTGCACTAAAAACTGGAAATTAAAAGATAGATTTTTTACTGCGTTTACGTGTAGCCATTAGCATAATTTGTACAATGACTAGTGCTGCTAATTGATCAATCGTTTAGATCCATTCATGCTGTGTATATCCAGCAATGAAAGTGGTCTAAAATAAATAATTCATAAACATTACAAATTGTAGCGTACGTTTTCTTCCTATTCATTGTAAGATATTAGGGTTCTGAGAAATAACGCTCTTTGTTTTTCTTTCGGTTCTCCTCTTTCTCTCGTTTGAAATAAAATTATTTTATCATTATATCGAGTTACCTTTGCATATTATGTACTTGCATCCCTTTTGCTGGATTCTAATTTCTACGTCTATTGAATCGGTGTTCCAGCAACAGGGAACTACTGAAAAATGAACCAAGGTGTTACATCGTTATATCGTTCGCATGATCGTTTATCTTTATTTCATAATGTTATCTACTGGGTCCATTGCTCTGCCCGCTGCATGATCGAAAACTAATCGATAATGTACATAGCCGATGGAAACGTATTTTGACTCGCTTAACAGCAGGTAAGTGAACAAATGCATTATGACTCTGCGCTTTTACCGCTTTGTAATTATGCTCTTTCTTAACTGTGATGTTCTTCCACGTACAGGTTTATTTTGCTGCATCCTTTTTATTTCTCTTAATTCCAAGAATTTTTATTCTAATTAACATTCAGAGAAATTTATATTACATTCTAACATTCGGTTACTTATTAACAAAATTACCATTGTCCAAAATCGAAGCTGAATAGAGTCCACTCTGTCACGTTATCCGCGCGTTTCTTTCCGTCGAGTAACAATGAACGTTAGCAGACTAAAACAGAACGAATCCAGCATTCGTTGATGAAATTTGCAAAGATTAACGCGTGTCTGTTTCACGCTCGATGTTTTAGGAGATCATTCATCTGTGTAACGGACACTGCGGCCTCATGTGTTACGATTCGGACGAAGAAGAAGACTCCAGCCCGACAAACTCGCCGGTGCCAACGCGGAGGATCGTTCCGAGTCCGCCGCTGCCTCCTCGACGACCTTCTCCGTCGCCCACGCCGAACAGCCACTCGAGGAACGGTCGTCATTTAACCGTTCCCAAGGAAAATGCTCCTCCACCGCCGATCTCCACGGTCAACGCGGCGTTCAACTCCAACAACGACAATCAGCAAAACAATAACAGTAAGCAACGGAAAAAGAAGCACTCTGATCTCTCGATTCAGAAATACCGAATCGTAACGTTTGCTTCACCTTGCCAGTGAACTCCGAAGCAGGATACGACATGCTGCATCGCGCTTCTTCGCCGTCTCCAGTGCCACCGGTACTTCCCACCTCGTTCACAGTGGCCAGAAGCCACGTTCGCCGGTCCCAAGGGAATCATTTAGCCGCGTCGCAACCGCAACCACCGCCGACATTACCGGAAAAACCGAATCGAGCCAGCAGCGGGTCCTCGTCGACTTGCAGCAGCAGCCAAGTCGCGTCCAGCAATAACGTGCCACCGGTTCCGCCGCCTTTGTCCATGCCACGACCACCGAAAACCACCGGCAAAGAGACCAACAGACAGGATCATCACTACGAAAACACAATCGTGATACCCGGTACGAGACAACACGTCGTGAGGAACATTAATCTGGAAGCGAATACGGCTCGATTGTCCGCCCTGATGAGAGGTAAGGACGATCCTACCGGTTCCTCTAAGCCGGAATCCGCGGCGTATGAGAACGTGAACGTCGAACACATTTCCAAGCTGACTGCTCTCGGATTCGCGCAAGACACCGTGATTAGAGCCCTCGGTATTACTAGGAACGATCTTGAAATGGCTTGTGACATACTGCACGAATTTGCCACGAAATCGTCTTGACCAGGTATGCGTAAAATGCAAACCTACAGAAAGAGATTAGGTACCGAATTCATATATTAATCGACACTACTTCATTACTTTGTTCAATGATAACGCTTTCCTTGAAAGGAAAAGCGAAGTTAACACATGACAATCTAGTAAATTTGATAGAGTAGAAGAAAGTAGATAATCGCATATCTTTCTCTCTAACAGAGGCTCCGAGGATTTCAGTCACGGTATCCTTTCTTCTCTTTTTGTTGCAGGATTGAACACCGAGGAACCGTAACTTTTCACCAGCGTAATGCGTAGAAACGCGTAGAAACGCGTAGAAACGCGCAGAACTTGCTATCACGGATTACCATCGGGAAAACCATCTCCTCCTCGCACTCAGGCATCGCGTAACTCGAGCAACGCACCGACCGAGACCCGATATCTAAACACTCGATCGTTTTTTTCCCCGCGCATCGTGCGTCAATGTCTCTTCAACTCTTGCTACTCGACCGAACGACCTTCGCAGAAGATATTCTCTGAAATGCCCGGCGTATTTTTTTCCCTTACACGTACTCGATACACACAACCGATACAAATAGAAGAAGACTGCTTAAAACTGCGAGAAGGCGCGACAAATGTTACAAATGTAAGTAAGAGTTAAACTTTACGAGAATAGCTAGCTCGCGGCCGCTGAGTACAAAAAGTCTTTCGTTTCCCGCGATCGATGCAAGCGAAAATTGCTATCACATATTATATTACCCTAAGTAGCTCTCCATCTCGCGTATAGAGTAACTAAATTTTTCAATCTACTTAAGGCAAGGATTTATATTTACGTTTTTAAAGAAAGCATTCGCGTGCAAATTACGCAATTGTACAGTGGCCAAATTTATAAATAAGCTGATTTAACAATTTTCCCTTTTTCATTCATATCTATATATGTATGTATGTATGTATATGTATACATACGCGTACATATATATATATATATATATATATATTGCTCTTTCTCGTTATCTGTTTTGTGGGAAAAGGAATAATCAGATCAGATTTTTACAAGATATTTAAAGTACCTCTTATATATTATACAAATCGACTGTAACTACGAACAAGTTATAATTATCACAATTCAATACAAAGTACCTTTTAAATATTTCTTACGTGCTCCATAGGATTGATATTAATTGTGCGGAACGTTTTGTCGATCGCGTGTAGTGATTAGCGTTATTTATCAAATGTGATACTTAAGTTTTAATAATTCTTGACTGCACTGAATATAGACCTATCGATGCATGAGAAGTGAATCTTGTTAATCAATATTTAATTACGTCGAGAGAGAAAAAAGTACGAAGAAAAAGAAACGAATATTAGACGGAACAATTCACTTTGATACAATTTTTAGCAGTTTTTTTTATTTAAATGATTTACAGAAGCTCGTGAAAAATACTCGTAATTGTAAATTCTTTTTTCTATAAGTTAATTTAACGTACGCTTAATGACACATCCTCGTAATTCTGTGGCTTTTGTCGTATCGATTCGTATCCTAATAATTGTAAAAAAGAAGAGAGACTTAAAATATACACGTACGAATACTTTCTTTCCGCGTAATAAGTTCGTTGTCATGAACGGTAAAGAGAACGATGTATGCTTCAACGTCGTGAATGAATTGCATTGGAATCAATCCTACCTCGCGATAATACCAAAGGAATGTCGTTATTCTGTAATCGAATGAAGTACGTTACTATGTGCTGCCTGTAAGGCAGGGACAAATAGATTGTATATTTCGAAGAGTGCAATTAAAACGTTTAAGGAATTAGGGCGAGTCACAGTGTTGCGCTTGCGAAATGCAAAACTGTGAATGGCCTTGTGACGTAAATAAAACAACAATCGTTTAAACGAATATAATTCTTTGGTTAAACTTACAAAATGACCACAATTAACAAGAATAAATATTTATTTAGTTTAATAACTATCGCGGTGAAATAATCGTTCTATTTCGATTATTCCGATTTGCAAGAAGAGTTATTTGTCTATGTTGTAAAATTCGATAGCTCGACATAGGTACTCGATGAATACTGGTATGCTATTTTTCTACACGGTATACTATTCGAATTGGTATATATTATAACGTATCGTTGATACGTGAAACCGTTTTAAAGCCGTACTCCCGGAGAAACGTATCGACACTGCTACATCCTTTGTCGCACACTAGCATGTAAGAAGAACCATTTGGTGCAATACCTAGGTTAGAACGTAGATACCCTTCTTGATTTAACTATTCGTTGTAAAAATTGTTTTACATACTTCTCCAAATAAAATAACATGTCGTTTATAAGAATGTAAGGTATTCAACCTGCTGATGCTCGAGACATGATCGGACATTTCACGATACCGAAGATAATTCTATCTGCATTCTTCTGTATCTTTCCGCCTCTTCTTTGCTAACTGACGGAATCAATTCGTGCGCGGCCTTAACGAAGTCCTCAAATTCAACAGCAACATATTCGTTTACGTTCAATTTGTTAGAGTTATCTTGGCAATCATTTACAACTGTACGCGCAGCGTTTAGCCATGCATTCGAACAAACGGCATACAAATCAGCGCCAGTTGCGTGATTGGGTAACTGATGCACCAACTTTTCCAATACTTTGTCACTTTCGTAAAGGCCGAATTTACGAGTAAGTGCCTTTAACACGTTGAGTTGTGAATCACGATCAGAATGAATTCCTACGTATAATAATTTATCGAATCGACCAGGTCTAAGAAGAGCAGGATCGATGAGATCCGGCCTGTTTGTAGCTCCTATAATGAATATGCTGCTAGAAGAATCAAGACCATCCATTTCGGCAAGCAATTGGGAAACCACACGGTCCATTACACCCCCGCTGTCACCACTTTGCCCACGTTTAGGCGCTAATGAATCCAGCTCGTCGAAAAATATTATACATGGTGCCGCAGCTCTTGCCCGTTCAAACACTACGGCATTGCATTTTTTTCATTTAAGATACACTTCTAACATGTAACTTCATTACCTTACCTTGTCTAACATTTTTTTCGCTTTGACCGACGTACATGTTCAACACCTCCGGACCTTTAACCGATAAAAAGTGAAGTTGATACTCTGTCGCTACGGCCTTAGCGAGAAGAGTCTTTCCGGTTCCTGGTGGTCCATACAGCAGAATTCCAGATTGGCCAAATCCTAAGGTGTTCATCAAAGGTAACTGAATTCGACGCATTATTTCTTGTTTTAGATTCACTAAACCACCTATATCTTTCCAATAAACTTTTGGTACTCGTGGCGTGTCCTTACAATCTGTATATATTGATTGCATATATTCTGTAAATGAAATTAAACGAATTAAACTGACATAGCATAAACAAAAAATTTGTATTGATTTTAAATTTTACCATAAGCTCTATCAAAATCTTCTTGTAAAAGCGTTAACGACATTAAGTCTTTAGTATTATTTTTGCATTGAAATTTTACAGCGTTTAATATTAGCGCCGATAAATCTGAATACCTAAAATCTGAACATATCCCGGAAATTTTTGATAAATTTACTTGATGATTAAGATTTCGTTTTGCCAGCAACCACGAAATTAAATTTATCCTTTCGTTTTGATCTAGATGTTCCAGATGAATCGTCTCGATAAAAATTCTGTTTAATTCTGCTGGTATATCAGGCTCACTTGTGGTAGCTATTATAATAATCGGATACTTCAAACTTTTATTATATAACGAATTTATTTCATTTGAAAAAGTTGATACAACTCTTTCATCTTTCTGGCCCTCTGAATTTTTTCCAAATACCTACAAGTATTACTTTAGAATGTTTATAAATAAATTAGTAAGATTATCTTCAAAATACCTCTATATTATTTAAACATAATATACATGGTACGGATTGTTCAGCATTATGTAATACAATACGTAGTTTAGCCTCTGTTTGTGCTGATGTCAAAGCTTGAACTTCAGCAAAATCTGTATTAAGAAAGTTTAAACCTATTTTTTCAGCCAGAGTTTGAATTAATTTACGTTTATTTGAACCTTGTGAACCCTTAATGAGAAATATTGGCTTTATATCTAACCGAATATCTGTAAAAGTATAAAACGTTAAATATTTAATTTATATAATTTAGTTCAGGTGACTTGTATTATTTTAATAGTTTGATATTGAAATATCAATCTTTACCATGCTTAACGAATGGAAGAATGCAATGTTCCAAGTATTTCAAGGGTGTTATTAAACTTGGTGGATATGACTCCACGTATTGCTCCTTGGAGTGATTACAATCAAAATGTTTCTGAGGTAAATAACTGTGTATATTTGGTTCCTGAATAAGTGTTGTTACTCCATGTAAAATGTAAGAAATATCACGAGCTGTACAATTTTTATTATTATCAATAATAATAGAATTAACTTTAAAATATATTATAGACATTAATGGATTCGTGTGTAAATACATTTGATCTAATATATATTCCTTTATATTAATGCCAAATAAGTCATTTTTTCTTAAGAATCTAGGTTCAGAGAAATAATTTTCTAATAAGGTACTTATTAAATTATCCACGGTCTCATATGGATTAGAAATCATAGAAATTTTAGCTTCTGCAACAAAATTGATTGTATCATCTTTTGTTGGTACTGAAAAGAAAAATCAAATAAATTATACTTCTATTAATTCTATCAATTCATTATGTATCCATTCCAATTTTTTTTTTTTTTTTTCTTTTTGTAATACTTACATAGAAAGCATTTATCAGTAGTACAATGCAATGCATTTTCTACATTACATTTCATGGTTTCTGATATAAATATTTCATTTGTATCAGTATTGTTCAAAGGTATTATTAATATTTTATATTTTTTCACAGACACTGTAGAACATATGTAAAACCAAGTTGGTGTAGTAATTTGACAATATTTTATATTTGCTAGTAAACAAGAATTACAATCTATATAATAATTTCTCACATCATAAAAATGTTTTGTTAAATCTTTGAAAGCAGTGTCAGGCACAATATTCCAGTTAAATTTTGTATCAATTAGTACTTTTAATTTAAAAAGCGTGTATTGTACAAATGTATAAAAAAGTACATAGTTAAAGTTACACTTCATTAACATTTTTGTTAATTTTCGTAGAAAATTTATATAAAAATATAACGAATTCATATTGCATTTGTGTCTTAATTAAATTTGAACATCCTGAAAAGTAAAAAAAGTAATCAATTTTTATACGATAAAAGAAAAGTTAGAGTCATTTAATAGGGACGATTGCAGCATGAAGATATAGTAAATTTTGTATTATATACTCAACACAAAAGAATATTTATTTTAAATGATGCGTATTGATAAATAAAATGTTTGACAACATTTCATGAAGATTTAATAGATATTCGGAAGGATCATAAAAAAGAAAAAAAAAGACCATTGGCATACCAATTTTGGACCAATCTGCCAAGTTACTATAGAAACAGTGACGAAGTGGAGGTTCGAAGATCATGCGAGATCCCTCTGTAACAGCTGTCCTATTGGTAATTTTCAATAGGGATTTGTGTGAAAACTATATTAAGCACGGTGAATCTCTCGTCGCATCGGCTCTCGATTCTTTCGTATAGTACATCGAATTAAAATTCGTGATCAGCGAGACGTAACTCTTGCATCATTTGAAGCACAGTATAGCAGAAGACAGTGAAAAACCGTTGGTGACCGTAGCCGTTAAGTGGAAAACTAACCTAACCTAGAGTGATAGCGTCCTTATTGGAGTTATCAAGACTAGATTTATTTAAATTTGAAGGTCCGCCGATATTCGAAGAATATTATGCAAAGTTTTAGTACGTGTGAAAGGTTAAGTGTTTCCTGAAAAAACGTCGCTTATAGTTTTTTCTACCATTTCACAGCTCAGATTGTTTGCATTACATTTAACTAAATACATCTCGAAATATTTACGGGTTTGAGTTTCTTTCAATATTTATGCGTTCTCGCACATTCTAATAAATTATGATCATTGGCGTGTTGCATTGTGACACAGTGAATACTAACTCATTTAAAGTTTAGCATATACTTTTATTGGAACCACTTTTGAGTATAGTTTGAATTACCTTTACAACAGACATTTAAATGGTAGTTTCATTAACTCTGCTATTTCAGTATTTTCTTCTTTTTAGAATATAAGGTAGTTTAATTAAGAAACTATAGAATTAAGAATGGATCCTGCAACAGTCATAGCTCTTTGCAAAGAAAATATTCAACCATTACGTTATGGACGAAATGCTGCACAATTGGGAACTGCATTACGAGCACAGGAAGATGCAGATGCTCAACAAATACTTTTACAAGAAAAACAGTAAGTTTAACAGTGATTAATGTCTTTCTTATAATAATTTAAGTATCCTTTTGTTTATAATAAAGTTTCAATGTATATAATTGCTTATTACATTCAAAACTAATAAATTTAATCTCATTTGTTTTAGAATGTATGAGGAAGCAATTAAAAATTATGAAGGAGATGATCCTTTAGAAAGTTGGTATGAATATATACTTTGGGTGGAACAAAGTTATCCAAAAAGTGGACATGAGTCGCATATTGGCAAACTTCTGCAACAGTGTTTAGCTATATTTGAAAAAGAGACCAAATATCACCAAGATCGCAGATTCATACGGCTTTGGATTAATTATGTAAGATATTTAAAATATATTTTGCACCCAAGAGAAAATGTCTCTTTTGTTATCTTACAGAATAAACGTTTGGTTGCAGATAAGTATGCAAAAAAATCCATTAGAGTTATACCAACTTTTGCATAACAATGGAATTGGGACTATGGTTGCAGATATGTACAGAGCATGGGCTTTTGAATTGGAACAAATAGAAGATTATAAACGTGCTGATGAAGTCTATTTAATGGGCTTATCTGCTTTGGCAGAAACCACAAGATGAATTAGACTATGCCCACAAGTATTAATCACAAAGCAGTCTATCGTTAATAGAATTACTAGTAACATGAATTTTATGCATTGTAGGAACTTCCAACTTGCGGTTGCGCGTAAGACATTAGGACGTACAGATGATCGTACTGCAAACATCACTTTTCGAACAACGACAGGCCTTTAGTTCTTTAAGAGCAATAAAAGCTGGTAAAAGAGTTGCTAGTGTGCGTACTGGACATCGAGTACGCGAACACTTTCCCGGACCGTTCCGCAAATTTCATCAACAATACATCATAATAGACCAAATTCCAGGATACAGATATATCAGGTACATAAATATTTGGTAAATTATTCAAAGTACACAACACAGAAATACTTCAAGATATTTTTATAGATGACCTGCTGGGTGAAATGAAAGGTTCAAGTATATTAGATTATGTTCCAGTAGAAGATACAATACATAAAGAAAACACTATTAAACCCGGCCCATGGAATAACGGAAATAAACGTTGCCCATTAATAACATCTGCTATAAAGTCTACCTTTAAAGGTATAATTCAATTTATAATAAAATAACATTTATGTTTATACACTTTATTATATTTTCGTGTCGTTTAAATCGTAGTTCATGAGGATCAACCAGATGATTTTGACACAAATAATCTACGATTATTTCCGAACCATACTTATTTTTTTGACGGCAGCAAATACCCCGAGTATCTAACTGTGCCTGTATTTGTACCAGATCCTCCAAATCCAAATATTATCTTAAGGCCACATTATCACCCAAAGACTTAGTTTATGCTAATAATATGGATCAAAGTATGGAGGAAGTAAGAGCCCAATTGTATTTACAAAGGTAACATATTTTTAATTGTGATTGTTTAAACGATGCAAGTTTTTCCCATAATTATAATTAATATTTTGTAGAGCACAAACTCTAGAAAAAAGACATGATGTAGTATCAGATATAATAGAGACTAGCCATCAAGTTCAGCATAAAAGTTTTGAATCTGAACATCAGAGACACGATATATCGTTACAAGAATTACAAAGACAGAGGCGAGAGTTTGAACAACAAGAATTAACAGAGAGGCAAAGGAAAATGGAGCAGCAACGCAGGGAAGCGGAACGACTCGAGTTGGATAGACAAAGACTTCAGGCTGAGCAACAAGAGCTGCAAAGACAGCAGTATGAGGCTGAAAACCAAGCTTTAGAAACACAAAGGCGTGAAGCAGAACAACGTGAATTAGAACGATTAGAAGCAGAAAGAATCGAAGCTGAAAGAATTGAAGCAGAGAGACTCGAAGCACAGAGAATGGAAGCAGAATTAAATTCGCAACGAAAATTGCAATCGAGTTTCATGCATCAGCATCATACATCATCGTTGAACACCGACCCCGAAGAACATTTACTCGGACAGAGTCTTACGGTTAATACTAAAGAAGCAATGTCAGTTGTACAAGATATGTGGCGCTCTCCCGAACCAGTACCTTCAACTCCGAATTTTCGAACTCCCATGACACCTAGGATTCCAGATACCAAGACTAAATCATCTTTTGACATACATATGGATAGTTCAATGACACAGCATGCAATGTCAACTAGTAAACATCATTCGGGATATACACTGTACAACCTTATAACGATCAAGAAAATCACCAAAATTATACTGCTCATCAAAGTTACTCTAATCAAGAACATCAAAACCTCTTATGGCAATCCTGGATTACATAACCACGTACCAATATCAAATGCAGGTATAATATAAAGTATAAATAAAAGAAATTTTAAATATATAAGAAATTTTAGTATTAATTCTCAAAATAATTGATTACAGCAACATCACGAGCAACAAGTGCAACAACCTCATTCCCGACCTCATCATTCACACAACATCAGCAATTAATTCAAGCACATCAGCAACCTCACGTAATTTCCCATCATCATAGTCTTTCCCATGTGTCGCATTTGCAGTCTCATAGCCAAATTCAGCATCATCAGTCTCATTCACAACAACATCAGCCACCAGATAATCAGCATCTACATCATCAGCCACATCAAGCACATCAACATATACAACATATTCAGCAAGTTTATGGCAACATGATGCCAAATGATGTAACTTATCAGCAGTATCCATCACAATTGGAATCTACGTTATTACAACAGAATATAGAACCTCAGAAACAACTCCATTATCCGCCATATAATGAACCGGACATCGAAACCAGCAAACCATACAGAATGCCACTGAATTACCATATATAAAGTCTCCAGGAATGAATCGTAGAGACATTAAATATCTTGAAAGTGCCGAAGATAAAGAGAATGCTATCGTCGTTGATTATAATGGACCAGTAGAAGAAAATATGACGCCAAAGCCAGCTGAAAATAATTTATATATTGATGAAAGTCTTGGAATCAGTCCATTGACGGGAAACAATGATACATGTTTCACAGAAGCATTTAATACGCAATTGACAAGTTCTACACCTATGACTAATCATTTTAGACAATCTTATAAAGTAGCAGAAGGAAGTTCACAGTATCCAAATCAATGTGCTGCATCACAACCGTATGCGACGTTTTAATCACATATTTTAATTAACATGAAACTTTAATTCATATTTATCTTACATTTATTTGTTACAGTAGTTCGGAACACCTAATGGCGAAACTGAAGAGAAGCTGAGTGTCATATTAGAATCCACTAGAGAATATATTTCAAGTAGTTCTGGGAGTAGTACCCATACGAGAAATACTGCGTTGGGTTTTACATTAACAAAAGAAGATCTGGTTCCTATAAAAGAACAGAGTATTAGTATAGGTATATTGATTAAATATACTCAAGTTTTCTTATGCATCGTAACATTACATAAAGAAAGATTTTTTTATTTAATAAGGTGAAGAAGATGAAACGAAAGATATCACGCTTTCTGCGAACCAACCTTATGAGCAAAAGCTTCAAGCCCAAATTCAAGCTGTGCACGCTCAAAGTCCGCGTACAGTGCAACGTAACGTGGATCAAATTACTTCTGAAATAAAGAAGAATTGCGATCTACGAAAATCAATTAACTTTAAGTTTAACGAAATAGAACAACAAGAAAAAGTTGATTCAATGGAATGTGAAGAGCATCATGAACCAATGGAAGAAACAGAAGAAGAAAGTTTTCAATTACCTTCAGGAAATATAATCCTTTTGATAGAAATTTGATAGCTGGTCTTTTAAAGAAAATTAAATTCCCCCAGCCACATCATGCAGAGGGATATGTGAGATTAAATATTAACTTAAATAAGCTTGTGCCTTTTACTATGATACGCCTTGGTGAGTGTATTTCGATGTAGAAACATATCGTTGTAGATGCAAATTTTTCTTTCATTATCCAAATACTTATTACCTTTCTTTCATATGTCTAGGTACTGAAGCGTACGATTTGGGTAAGTGCCTTGGGAAGGGAACGTATGGTACAGTATTCAAAGCAGTGAACCTGCAAACAGGTCAAACAGTTGCCCTAAAACTCAAAAGCCTGCTTGGGTTTGGGAGTTTTATATCACTAGGGAAATAAAAAGTCGTCTCACTAATCCACATATGGTAAAATATTTTTACTTTTATTATATTTATAAGTTAACAAACCTATGATTTTTATAATAATAATAATAATAATAATAATAATAATAATAATAATAATATTAATAATAATAATAATAATAATAATAATGTCTATTTTTCAGTTACGCGGATTTATGGATGTCTCAATGGCATATGTGGCAAATAATAGTAGCGTACTAGTTTCAGAATATTCTAGATTTGGAACATTATTAGCAGTAACAAATCAAATAAAAATTGCCACGGGTAAACCGTTACTTAGAGCACTTGGCTATATTTTTCACGATTGAAATATTGCAAATTGTGGAATATTTACACAAATGTCAAATTATTCACGGAGATATTAAACCAGATAATTTTCTCTTAATGCGCTTGTACGTATTTCGTATTTATAATGTATT
>NW_027471844.1:15000-18855 GCF_051020765.1 Lasioglossum baleicum | reverse complement strand
ACGCGTCCGAGAGCTTTGAAACTCGAGAAATATTGATGACAAGCGGTATCGTGCGTGGATATAACGATTAAAGTCGTGCGGGAGCTCGGGGAGAAAAGTTTACTCTTGGCGGTTGGACTTAGAAAAATTTCGCTCGAGCTCCTTCGCACGGCGATCCGACGCGCCTCGGCGCGCGAACGATTCGTTCGAGCGGCCGAGCAAGCGATGCGCTCCGAACATTATTCTCAGTTTATTCGATAAATACTCATCCGAGCGCTTTCATACTTGATATTTGTCTTCGAAATGCTTTACCACACGATGATCTAATATTTATAATTGTCCGAGTAAGCCGGAAAGATAAGTTTACTCTTGGCGGTCGGAGCAATATTTCACAAAAACTGGAGCAATACGCGTTCGAGAGCTTTGAAACTCGAGAAATATTGATGACAAGCGGTATCGTGCGTGGATATAACGATTAAAGTCGTGCGGGAGCTCGGGGAGAAAAGTTTACTCTTGGCGGTTGGACTTAGAAAAATTTCGCTCGAGCTCCTTCGCACGGCGATCCGACGCGCCTCGGCGCGCGAACGATTCGTTCGAGCGGCCGAGCAAGCGATGCGCTCCGAACATTATTCTCAGTTTATTCGATAAATACTCATCCGAGCGCTTTCATACTTGATATTTGTCTTCAAAATGCTTTACCACACGATGATCTAATATTTATAATGGTCTGGGAACGCTAGGAAAAAAGTTTACTCTTGGCGGTTGGACTTAGAAAAATTTCGCTCGGTCGGAGTTGCTCGGAATGCGCCCGGAACATTATTCTGAGTTTATTCGATAAATATTCATCCTAGAGCTTTGATACTTGATATTTATTGTTAGAATGCGTTATTATACAATGATCTAATATTTATAATGGTCTGGGAACGCTAGGAAAAAAGTTTACTCTTGGCGGTTGGACTTAGAAAAATTTCGCTCGGTCGGAGTTGCTCGCAATGCGCCCGGAACATTATTCTGTGTTTATTCGATAAATATTCATCCTAGAGCTTTGATACTTGATATTTATTGTTAGAATGCGTTATTATACAATGATCTAATATTTATAATGGTCTGGGAACGCTAGGAAAAAAGTTTACTCTTGGCGGTTGGACTTAGAAAAATTTCGCTCGGTCGGAGTTGCTCGCAATGCGCCCGGAACATTATTCTGTGTTTATTCGATAAATATTCATCCTAGAGCTTTGATACTTGATATTTATTGTTAGAATGCGTTATTATACAATGATCTAATATTTATAATGGTCTGGGAACGCTAGGAAAAAAGTTTACTCTTGGCGGTTGGACTTAGAAAAATTTCGCTCGGTCGGAGTTGCTCGGAATGCGCCCGGAACATTATTCTGAGTTTATTCGATAAGTATTCATCCTAGAGCTTTGATACTTGATATTTATTGTTAGAATGCGTTATTATACAATGATCTAATATTTATAATGGTCTGGGAACGCTAGGAAAAAAGTTTACTCTTGGCGGTTGGACTTAGAAAAATTTCGCTCGGTCGGAGTTGCTCGCAATGCGCCCGGAACATTATTCTGAGTTTATTCGATAAATATTCATCCTAAAGCTTTGATACTTGATATTTATTGTTAGAATGCGTTATTATACAATGATCTAATATTTATAATGGTCTGGGAACGCTAGGAAAAAAGTTTACTCTTGGCGGTTGGACTTAGAAAAATTTCGCTCGGTCGGAGTTGCTCGCAATGCGCCCGGAACATTATTCTGAGTTTATTCGATAAATATTCATCCTAAAGCTTTGATACTTGATATTTATTGTTAGAATGCGTTATTATACAATGATCTAATATTTATAATGGTCTGGGAACGCTAGGAAAAAAGTTTACTCTTGGCGGTTGGACTTAGAAAAATTTCGCTCGGTCGGAGTTGCTCGCAATGCGCCCGGAACATTATTCTGAGTTTATTCGATAAATATTCATCCTAAAGCTTTGATACTTGATATTTATTGTTAGAATGCGTTATTATACAATGATCTAATATTTATAATGGTCTGGGAACGCTAGGAAAAAAGTTTACTCTTGGCGGTTGGACTTAGAAAAATTTCGCTTCGGTCGGAGTTGCTCGTAATGCGCCTGGAACATTATTCTGAGTTTATTCGATAAATATTCATCCTAGAGCTTTGATACTTGATATTTATTGTTAGAATGCGTTATTATACAATGATCTAATATTTATAATGGTCTGGGAACGCTAGGAAAAAAGTTTACTCTTGGCGGTTGGACTTAGAAAAATTTCACTTCGGTCGGAGTTGCACGCAATGCGCCCGGAACATTATTCTGAGTTTATTCGATAAATATTCATCCTAGAGCTTTGATACTTGATATTTATTGTTAGAATGCTTTATTATACAATGATCTAATATTTATAATGGTCTAGATACGATAGAAAGATAAGTTTACTCTTGGCGGTTGGACTTGAAAAATGTTCAAAGTACCGAGATAGTATATGAAAAGTTGAATATTTTGTGTTAAATATCCTGGAAATATAAATATTTATTGTGTTGTACAAAAAAATTTTTCATGCAAAAATTTTTCTAAGTCCCAACAGCCCCGCCGGACGGGCTGTTGCCGCGGCGGTTTGCACCCATAAGCGCGCGTGCTATTCACCGCGCGGCGCCGGCGTCCTTGCCGGCCGTTCGGTATCCTTAAGAGACTCGACGGTTCGGCGAGTCGGGCGGTTCAGCGCGCGCTTGGGGCTATTCTACGATCTCGGTCGAGAAGCAGTTCACGGCGCCTCGAGACTTCGGTCTCGACTGTTTCGTTCCGTACTTCGTTTAGAACTTTTCTCTACACAGCATTGCCACGGGTCGGTGTCTAAGACCGAATGGCCCTTATGTGGCGAGCCTCCCATCGAGGAGGTTGGTGACTTGTATGCACTGATGTGTATACTCGTACTAACTGAGCATCAACTCTTCTATCCGAGCTAAAAGTTTGAGATAGTTATGGAAAGATGTTTGAGAGAAACTAAAACTAGAAAGAAGTCAAACTTCTTGTTTGCAGAGAAACGAAAAGTAAATAAAATGAGGTTGGCTTTCGGAGGGGCATTGTTACACCCAGAGCCCAGCATGCGTCCTGTCCGCGCTTCCTCGGCACTTGTGTCGATTGTCCAGCGCCCGTGGTTACGTGCTACGTGGGATACTCGTGCTACCAGATGTTAGCTCAACCTGAGAACGCAAGGAAATATAAGAATTTGTTCTCGAGAGAAACCCAAAAGGGAAATATTAAACATGAATTTTATGCACTACACGTAATGATTTGTGATGTTATGAGAAAAATATAAACCGAGAACGCAGGAATATCTGGCAAATGAATTTGTTCGAGGTTAAGAAAGAAAGGAAAAGAAGGAAGGTGGCAATATGATATAAACTCGTTCGAAAGGTTCTCTGAGAATTCGAACGAGTAAAAATGAATTTATACAAAACTTAAGAGAGAAGAGAGATTGAGGGAGGAATATGATATAAACTCGTTCGAAAGGTTCTCTGAGAATTCGAACGAGTAAAAATGAATTTATACAAAACTATAAGAGAGAAGAGATTGAGGGAGGAATATGATATAAACTCGTTCGAAAGGTTCTCTGAGAATTCGAACGAGTAAAAATGAATTTATACAAAACTATAAGAGAGAAGAGATTGAGGGAGGAATATGATATAAACTCGTTCGAAAGGTTCTCTGAGAATTCGAACGAGTAAAAAGGAATTTTTATACAAAACTATAAGAGAGTGTCGTCGACCTGTCTCTGAAAGAGCTGGCGACGAAAAGACACACATATTTATTATATATTGAAAAATCGACAAAAATTGTCGAAGCTCC
>NW_027471844.1:0-5000 GCF_051020765.1 Lasioglossum baleicum | reverse complement strand
TCACCGAGAATGCAGGTCTACGCAAGGCCGGTTTCAACGTTGAATCCCCCAAGCCCGATTTGCCCAGAATAATAGTCTACGACATTCCGAAAGAACTAGAAGCACAGGAAATCGCGGAACACATCCGGGCCCAGAACATCCACTCCTCCCCGAATACCGATAAAGCCACGTTGCGGCCACTATTCAAGGTTGGACGCAAAGACAAAGAAGGAAACGACTGGGTCATCGAAGTATCCAGCTGCATACGCGAAACCCTCCTCCCCAAAGAAAAAATCTTCGTCTCCTACTCGAACTGTCGAGTAGCAGATTATCTAGTCGCGACGCGCTGTTTCAAGTGCCAAAAATATGGCCATATCGACAAATACTGCAAAAGTAGTGAAGCAGTATGCGCCTTCTGCGCCAAAACCGGGCATTCCAATAAAGACTGCCCCAACAGGGATAATAATCCCTCCTGTGCAAACTGCCGAGCTCGCAAACTCCCCCATAACCACTCGGCAGGTAATAAAAATTGCCCCTCGCGGTCGTCCGCCCTTCTTCAAAAGGCCTCCCGGATTAACTATTCATGAACAGTTCCACGCGTTCTGGTTCGCGCCCCCCACCCGCGTCCCCACCTCCACCACCAGCTGCTCCTACAATTTCCCACACTGCAGAGTGCATCCCGATACTGAAAATTGCGCAGATTAACATGCGACGATCCCGGTTGGTGACAGCTGAGATGTCTCGGATGTTAAACTCTGGAGAAGTCGATGTTATTCTTGCGCAAGAACCCTACAATGTTGCTGGAAGAATTACCGGATTAGGATCACAGAACATAGTCATTAGCTGCGCCCCGCCAGGTCAGAACTGCCAAGCCGCTATAATCGTTAAGGGTTCTACATTTACGATTCTTAAACTCGCACACCTTTCTGACTCGCATACAGTTACAGCCGAAATTACAGGACCATTTGGTCAACTATATCTGGTCAGCAGCTACTTTCAGCATGCTGACCCCATAGAAATCGGAATCGCGTCTATACAAAAAGTCCTTAGTACTCTCCACGGTAAGCCAATCATCCTGGCCATCGACACAAACGCCAGGTCCCCTCTGTGGGATTTTCTGCCCTGTTTTCACCTGAAGAGTTTCAAATATCGCACTCACAAACGCGGCCGCATCTTAGAACCATTTCTCTCGCAGAATAATCTTAGGATTATGAATACTCCCGGACAACCCCCGACTTTTAGTAACCATAGTGGCGTGTCCAATATAGATGTAACACTTAGAACAGCAGACACAGAACATCTCTCTTTCTCATGGAAAGTCCTGGACGGCAGGACTTCCAGCGACCATAACGTAATTTTAATTGAAGTAAGCAACCCATCTCCTTCGGAAAACTCACACTCATCTCCCCTTCAGGGCAGATTTGCTTGCCATAAAGCCGATTGGGACAAATTCAAGTCAGAATACCTCCGAATCCTCCCCGAGAACGCTCCCCCGCTAGACTTTGCTTGCCGAGATGATGTCCAAAGTGCCATCATTCATCTTGAGAACACCATCCTGAGCGCATCGACTCTGTCCATCCCCAGGAAAAAATGGCACGCCAGAGCCATTCCTGGATGGACGGCCGAACTCACGCGACATAAAAGAACAGCGAACCGACTCCGACGTGCCTTCCAACGCGAGAAAAATCCCGACTTAAGGGAAGTTAAACGACGCGCATACTCAAAGGCTCACAAAGAGTACCGAGGACTTTTCCGCAGCTCCGCCAGGAGCGGCTGGAGAGAATTCGTTACTCGTGTGGGCCTTGAAAACCCTTGGTCTGTCCCCTACAGAACAATCTTTGGAAAGAACATTCCACCGCCCCTGCAATCTTCAATTCTCCTTCACGACCGTCACACTAATAGTTGGCAAGAAAGTGCAAACGCGCTACTTGCCGCCCTCAGTCCCGATGACTCAGCTCCCGACAACGAGTCGCATATTATAACGCGCCGCGACTTTAACCTCGCGACGGACACAGCAGACGCGCCGGAATTTAATCTTCCCGAACTGAGCCTAATTATCAGGAACCTCGGGAACAACCGTTCTCCGGGACCTGACGGTATCGAAGTACCTGCCCTCAAAATGGCCTTCAGCCTAACCCCACACATCTTCCTCAAAATATTTAACGGCTCCCTAAAATACGGCCTATTCTCGTCCTCATGGAAAACAGGCAAAATCAGAACCATTCTCAAGGCTCCTGACAAGCCTGAAACCATGTCCAATTCATATCGTCCAATCTGTCTTCTCCCCGTGCTTGGCAAGGTCATGGAGAAGCTTATCGTGGGTGCTATTAAGGACATAATATATTCCCCAACATTCTCCTCTGAATCTCAATATGGCTTCAAACATCGTAGCGGAACCGATGATGCTCTACACAAACTGCAAGAAATCGTAAACTCTTCTAACGCCAAACACGCGGTCGTACTCTCCTTTGACATCAAGGGAGCTTTCGATAACGTGTGGTGGCCCGCTGTCACAGCCGAGCTTCGCAAACGCGGATGCCCCAGTAACATTTATAACGTTATTCTAGACTACTTTAGAGACCGGAAGGTAGTTCTTTCATCCGAACATATCACAGCTCTTAAAACCGTCACCAAAGGATGCCCACAGGGTTCGGTCCTCGGCCCCTTCATTTGGATCATACTTTTCGATTCCCTTTTACGCGAACTCGCGACAATAGAAGGCATCCATGTCGTGGCTTACGCTGATGACCTTTTGGTCGTCGTCGAAGGGAACTCCCGCGTTTCCATAGAAAAGACGGCCACTAGGGTTGCCGGCGTGATACAGGCATGGTGCTTGCAATGTAAATTATCCCTATCCCCGCACAAAACAGCGATGCTTCGTGTCAGGGGTAGCCTAGATCTCCGTAGACCCCCCGTTATAACAATAGAAAACGCCCGGCTTCGCTTCGCTGAAAGTCTGAAGTATCTGGGAATCGTGTACGGGCACTCGCTAAGTGTATCCGAGCACGTAACCTATATAACGACCCACGCGAGGGCGAGGTTCGGCTGCGTCTCTGGCTTGACCGGTTCCAAGTGGGGGTACGACTTCCGAGCCCGATCTATCCTATATAAAGGTATCTTTATCCCAGTTATCACCTACGGTGCGATTGGCTGGGCCCACAGGCTCAACCAAAAACACCTCTCCACTCTAATAAGTGCGCAGCGCACCGCTCTCCTCAGAGTATGCGCTGCGTATCGTACAACTTCCACCGATGCACTCTGCATTCTCGCCAACCAAATCCCAATAGATCTGTACCTGACAGAGAAACGATACCGCTTCCTCGTTAGAAAAGACATCCCCTTTACCTATCGCGAAATAACTTTCGATCCCGCCCAATTCGACAACCCTAGCCGCCATAGACGTGACACCCTCAAAGCCCTCCGCGAACACACCCTTGATAGCTGGCAGAGCAGATGGATCTCCTCGACCCACGGTAGAATCACCTTTGAGTTCTTCCCGAATCTGACTGAGCGATCCGGAAGTAACGTCCCAATCACCCATTACACGGCTCAGTTCCTCACAGGTCATGGCAATTTCCGCGAAAAGCTACACCAATTTGGATTAGCAAGATCTCCGGAATGCGACTGCGGCGACGGAAATGAGTCTTCCACTCATGTCCTTTTTCACTGCAGGCTCCATGCAACGACGAGAGCGCCCTTACAACTGGCTGCCAATGGTTCAGGGCTTCCATGGCCCCCTCCCCCATCAACTCTCGTTAGCAAAGAACTATGCATGCAATTCAGTACCTTTGCACGGAAAGTCCTACAGCAAAAGGAAATACAGCCAGTCCCGTTTGACTGAGCTGTAATTTCATTAGTTTCCCTTCCACCCTCCCCCTTGACGCGCTCCACTACCCAACGCCGACCCTACTAACACAAAATTGCATGCCCCATTTCAGCAATTTGCATGGCATAGACTAAGCGGTTTTACAGAACCAAAATGGGGGGTGGTTTGCGATTCCCGCGCTCTCGTCACCCGACTATCTAGTCGCGAGTCGACAGCGTGGCGCGCAGCCTCCCCTCGAAATGGACCACCCGAGTCCATAATTCGGTACCTCGGGGTTGGGGAGCCCAGTGGCCGACGATTGGCCAATTAGGTTTCCGTCGGCTACGCCCCAACAATAGGCGTTGGCTTCGAGGTGGCAGTGGTGTCTGGCCCGGACTGTCTAGGGTAAAGAATCGGTCAGCTAGAAGACCGTACGCAACCAGTCGTGGTGTGCAACTGCTAATTGCACACTGAACTGGAACTCGGCCTAGGTCGAGGTGTGTTGATCGTGCATCACAACGATCCCGATCCCCGAGTTCTGAACGCCTTTAGGAACAAGGGGGAGGCGGGTTGGCCTACCGGCTAAGGTACCGTCTTCGGAATGAAATGTAGACACTGTCCCTATCTACTGGGTCCTAGAAGGTCCAGGGTTTTATTCCCTGGTGCGCCAACCCCTCCTCCAAGTGGTAGGACCTGGACACCCTCGGGTGACGAACGGGGCTCTGGTTGGAAGTGCTCTTACGTGAGTGATCGCTTGCGATCACCGTGGCACTCGCAAAATCGGAAAACTCCTCGCCGTGGCAACGACCCACCGGAGCGTAACCCGGTGGTACGTCACGGGAGTGAGACCGAGGGTCTTACCTTAATTGTGTGTCGGACCGCGGGGAGAAAAACCCCTCAACAAATCCCGACCTCTAAGCCGGAGACCGCGGTGAAAGAGGGTCGACGTTCCATGCACGAACGTCGATGATCGGTGGGAGCACTGATCGCCTAGTGGCTAAACCTCAGGACTAAGGCGAACCCTGTTGTATAAGCCTTCTCCCTGGAAAGGGCGTCACCCGGGGAGTGACTGTTTTTCGTCCCGACTCGTGGGAATAACATGGAACAAGATAATAAACAAACCAAAACCAAAAACAACAAAAACAAGACGAAGAAGGGAGAAAAGAAAGAGAGTAGAGTTGGAGAAAAGGCTATAGCAGAGGCCAATAAAGAAACG
>NW_027471843.1:0-18896 GCF_051020765.1 Lasioglossum baleicum | reverse complement strand
AAACCTGCACATGCGCATCCCAAAAAACCTGCGCATGCGCTCCCACAAAACCTGCGCATGCGCATCCCACAAAACCTCGCACGTGTTTTTACTCGACTAGCCTGCGGGATGCATCCTCTCGCACGTGTTTTTACTCGACTAGCCTGCGGGATGCATCCTCTCGCACGTGTTTTTACTCGACTAGCCATGCGCCATCCCAAAAACCTGCGCATGCGCATCCCACAAAACCTGCGCATGCGCATCCCACAAAACCTCGCACGTGTTTTACTCGACTAGCTGCGGGATGCATCCTCTCGCACGTGTTTTTACTCGACTAGCCTGCGGGATGCATCCTCTCGCACGTGTTTTTTACTCGACTAGCCTGCGGGATGCATCCTCTCGCACGTGTTTTTGCTCGACTAGCCTGCGGGATGCATCCTCTCGCACGTGTTTTTGCTCGACTAGGCATGCGCATCCAAAAACCTGCGCATGCGCATCCCAAAAAACCTGCGCATGCGCATCCCACAAAACCTGCGCATGCGCATCCCACAAAACCTCGCACGTGTTTTTACTCGACTAGCCTGCGGGATGCATCCTCTCGCACGTGTTTTTCCTCGACTAGCATGCGCATCCCAAAAACCTGCGCATGCGCATCCAAAAACCTGCGCATGCGCATCCCACAAAACCTGCGGCATGCGCATCCCACAAAACCTCGCACGTGTTTTTACTCGACTAGCCTGCGGGATGCATCTCTCGCACGTGTTTTTCCTCGACTAAGCCATGCGCATCCAAAAAACCTGCGCATGCGCATCCCAAAAAACCTGCGCATGCGCATCCCACAAAACCTGCGCATGCGCATCCCACAAAACCTCGCACGTGTTTTTACTCGACTAGCCTGCGGGATGCATCCTCTCGCGACGAGTTTTTACTCGACTCTAGCCTGCGGATGCATCCTCTCGCCGTGTTTTTTACTCGACTAGCCTGCGGGATACCATCCTCTCGCACGTGTTTTTGCTCGACTAGCCTGCGGGATGCATCCTCTCGCACGTGTTTTTCCTCGACTAGGCATGCGCATCCCAAAAAACCTGCGCATGCGCATCCCAAAAAACCTGCGCATGCGCATCCCACAAAACCTCGCACGTGTTTTTACTCGACTAGCCTGCGGGATGCATCCTCTCGCACGTGTTTTTACTCGACTAGCCTGCGGGATGCATCCTCTCGCACGTGTTTTACTCGACTAGCCTGCGGGATGCATCCTCTCGCACGTGTTTTTGCTCGACTAGGCATGCGCATCCCAAAAAACCTGCGCATGCGCATCACAAAAAACCTGCGCATGCGCATCCCACAAAACCTCGCACGTGTTTTTTACTCGACTAGCCTGCGGGATGCATCCTCTCGCACGTGTTTTACCTCGACTAGCATGCGCATCCCAAAAACCTGCGCATGCGCATCCCACAAAACCTGCGCATGCGCATCCCACAAAACTCGCACGTGTTTTTACTCGACTAGCCTGCGGGATGCATCCTCTCGCACGTGTTTTTTACTCGACTAGCCTGCGGGATGCATCCTCTCGCACGTGTTTTTACTCGACTAGCCTGCGGGATGCATCTCCTCGCACGTGTTTTTGCTCGACTAGCCTGCGGATGCATCCTCTCGCACGTGTTTTTGCTCGACTAGGCATGCGCATCCCAAAAAACCTGCGCATGCGCATCCCAAAAACCTGCGCATGCGCATCCCACAAACCTGCGCATGCGCATCCCACAAAACCTCGCACGTGTTTTTACTCGACTAGCCTGCGGGATGCATCCTCTCGCACGTGTTTTTCCTCGACTAGCCTCCGGGATGCATCCTCTCGCACGTGTTTTTACTCGACTAGCCATGCGCATCCCAAAAAACCTGCGCATGCGCATCCCAAAAAACCTGCGCATGCGCATCCCAAAAAACCTGCGCATGCGCATCCCACAAAACCTCGCACGTGTTTTTTACTCGACTAGCCTGCGGGATGCATCCTCTCGCACGTGTTTTTGCTCGACTAGCCTGCGGGATGCATTCCTCCTCGCACGTGTTTATGCTCGACTAGCCATGCGCATCCCAAAAAACCTGCGCATGCGCATCCCACAAAACCTCGCACGTGTTTTTACTCGACTAGCCTGCGGGATGCATCCTCTCGCACGTGTTTTTGCTCGACTAGCCTGCGGGATGCATCGTCTCGCACGTGTTTTGCTCGACTAGCCATGCGCATCCCAAAAAACCTGCGCATGCGCATCCACAAAACCTCGCACGTGTTTTTACTCGACTAGCATGCGGGATGCATCCTCTCGCACGTGTTTTTGCTCGACTAGCCTGCGGGATGCATCCTCTCGCACGTGTTTTTGCTCGACTAGCCATGCGCATCCCAAAAAACCTGCGCATGCGCATCCCACAAAACCTGCGTATGCGCATCCCACAAAACCTCGCACGTGTTTTTACTCGACTAGCCTGCGGGATGCATCCTCTCGCACGTGTTTTTACTCGACTAGCCTGCGGGATGCATCCTCTCGCACGTGTTTTTACTCGACTAGCCATGCGCATCCCAAAAAACCTGCGCATGCGCATCCCACAAAACCTGCGCATGCGCATCCCACAAAACCTCGCACGTGTTTTTAGTCGACTAGCCTGCGGGATGCATCCTCTCGCACGTGTTTTTACTCGACTAGCCTGCAGGATGCATCCTCTCGCACGTGTTTTTACTCGACTAGCCTGCGGGATGCATCCCTCTCGCACGTGTTTTGCTCGACTAGCCATGCGCATCCCAAAAAACCTGCGCATGCGCATCCCAAAAAACCTGCGCATGCGCATCCCAAAAAACCTGCGCATGCGCATCCACAAAACCTCGCACGTGTTTTTACTCGACTAGCCTGCGAGATGCATCCTCTCGCACGTGTTTTTACTCGACTAGCCTGCGGGATGCATCCTCTCGCACGTGTTTTTGCTCGACTAGCCTGCGGGATGCATCCTCTCGCACGTGTTTTTGCTCGACTAGCCTGCGGGCTGCATCCTCTCGCACGTGTTTTTGCTCGACTAGCCATGCGCATCCCAAAAAACCTGCGCATGCGCATCCCACAAAACCTGCGCATGCGCATCCCACAAAACCTCGCACGTGTTTTTACTCGACTAGCCTGCGGGATGCATCCTCTCGCACGTGTTTTTCCTCGACTAGCATCGCGATCCCAAAAAACTGCGCATGCCCATCCCACAAAACCTGCGCATGCGCATCCCACAAAACCTCGCACGTGTTTTTACTCGACTAGCCTGCGGGATGCATCCTCTCGCACGTGTTTTTACTCGACTAGCCTGCGGGATGCATCCTCTCGCACGTGTTTTTACTCGACTAGCCTGCGGGATGCATCCTCCTCGCACGTGTTTTTGCTCGACTAGCCTGCGGGATGTATCTCTCGCACGTGTTTTTGCTCGACTAGGCATGCGCAATCCCAAAAAACCTGCGCATGCGCATCCAAAAACCTGCGCATTGCGCATCCCACAAAACCTCGCCGTGTTTTTATTCGACTAGCCTGCGGGATGCATCCTCTCGCACGTGTTTTTGCTCGACTAGCCATGCGCATCCAAAAAACCTGCGCATGCGCATCCCACAAAACCTGCGCATGCGCATCCCACAAAACCTCGCACGTGTTTTTAACTCGACTAGCCTGCGGGATGCATCCTCTCACACGTGTTTTTGCTCGACTAGCCTGCGGGATGCATCCTCTCGCACGTGTTTTTGCTCGACTAGCCTGCGGGATGCATCCTCTCGCACGTGTTTTTACTCGACTAGCCTGCGGGATGCATCCTCTCGCACGTGTTTTTACTCGACTAGCCTGCGGATGCATCCTCTCGCACGTGTTTTTACTCGACTAGCCTGCGGGATGCATCCTCTCGCACGTGTTTTTGCTCGACTAGCCTGCGGGATGCATCCTCTCGCACGTGTTTTTGCTCGACTAGGCATGCGCATTCAAAAAACCTGCGCATGCGCATCCCAAAATCCTGCGCATGCGCATCCCACAAAACCTGCGCATGCGCATCCCACAAAACCTCGCACGTGTTTTTACTCGACTAGCCTGCGGGATGCATCCTCTCGCACGTGTTTTTCCTCGACTAGCCATGCGGGATGCATCCTCTCGCACGTGTTTTTTGCTCGACTAGCCATGCGCATCCCAAAAAACCTGCGCATGCGCATCCCAAATCCTGCGCATGCGCATCCCACAAAACCTGCGCATGCGCATCCACAAAACCTCGCACGTGTTTTACTCGACTAGCCTGCGGGATGCATCCTCTCGCACGTGTTTTTCCTCGACTAGCCATGCGGGATGCATCCTCTCGCACGTGTTTTTGCTCGACTAGCCATGCGCATCCCAAAAACCTGCGCATGCGCATCCCACAAAACCTGCGCATGCGCATCCCACAAAAACCTCGCACGTGTTTTTACTCGACTAGCCTGCGGGATGCATCCTCTCGCACGTGTTTTTACTCGACTAGCCTGCGGGATGCATCCTCTCGCACGTGTTTTTACTCGACTAGCCTGCGGGATGCATCCTGTCGCACGTGTTTTTACTCGACTAGCCTGCGGGATGCATCCTCTCGCACGTGTTTTTACTCGACTAGCCTGCGGGATGCATCCTCTCGCACGTGTTTTTGCTCGACTAGCCATGCGCATCCCAAAAAACCTGCGCATGCGCATCCCACAAAACCTGCGCATGCGCATCCCACAAACCTCGCACGTGTTTTTACTCGACTAGCCTGCGGGATGCATCCTCTCACACGTGTTTTTGCTCGACTAGCCTGCGGGATGCATCCTCTCGCACGTGTTTTTGCTCGACTAGCCTGCGGATGCATCCTCTCGCACGTGTTTTTACTCGACTAGGCCTGCGGGATGCATCCTCTCGCACGTGTTTTTACTCGACTAGCCTGCGGGATGCATCCTCTCGCACGTGTTTTTACTCGACTAGCCTGCGGGATGCATCCTCTCGCACGTGTTTTTGCTCGACTAGCCTGCGGGATGCATCCTCTCGCACGTGTTTTTGCTCGACTAGGCATGCGCATCCCAAAAACCTGCGCATGCGCATCCAAAAAACCTGCGCATGCGCATCCCACAAAACCTCGCACGTGTTTTTACTCGACTAGCCTGCGGGATGCATCCTCTCGCACGTGTTTTTACTCGACTACCCTGCGGGATGCATCCTCTCGCACGTGTTTTTGCTCGACTAGCCATGCGCATCCCAAAAAACCTGCGCATGCGCATCCCACAAAACCTGCGCATGCGCATCCCACAAAACCTCGCACGTGTTTTTACTCGACTAGCCTGCGGGATGCATCCTCTCGCACGTGTTTTTACTCGACTAGCCTGCAGGATGCATCCTCTCGCACGTGTTTTTACTCGACTAGCCTGCGGGATGCATCCTCTCGCACGTGTTTTTACTCGACTAGGCTGCGGGATGCATCCTCTCGCACGTGTTTTTGCTCGACTAGCCTGCGGATGCATCCTCTCGCACGTGTTTTTGCTCGACTAGGCATGCGCATCCCAAAAAACCTGCGCATGCGCATCCCAAAAAACCTGCGCATGCGCATCCCACAAAACCTGCGCATGCGCATCCCACAAAACCTCGCACGTGTTTTTACTCGACTAGCCTGCGGGATGCATCCTCTCGCACGTGTTTTTGCTCGACTAGCCATGCGGGATGCATCCTCTCGCACGTGTTTTTGCTCGACTAGCCATGCGGGATGCATCCTCTCGCACGTGTTTTTGCTCGACTAGCCATGCGCATCCCAAAAAACCTGCGCATGCGCATCCCACAAAACCTGCGCATGCGCATCCCACAAAACCTCGCACGTGTTTTTACTCGACTAGCCTGCGGGATGCATCCTCTCGCACGTGTTTTTACTCGACTAGCCTGCGGGATGCATCCTCTCGCACGTGTTTTTACTCGACTAGCCTGCGGGATGCATCCTCTCGCACGTGTTTTTCCTCGACTAGCCATGCGCATCCCAAAAAACCTGCGCATGCGCATCCCAAAAAACCTGCGCATGCGCATCCCACAAAACCTGCGCATGCGCATCCCACAAAACCTCGCACGTGTTTTTACTCGACTAGCCTGCGGGATGCATCCTCTCGCACGTGTTTTTACTCGACTAGCCTGCAGGATGCATCCTCTCGCACGTGTTTTTACTCGACTAGCCTGCGGGATGCATCCTCTCGCACGTGTTTTTGCTCGACTAGCCTGCGGGATGCATCCTCTCGCACGTGTTTTTGCTCGACTAGGCATGCGCATCCCAAAAAACCTGCGCATGCGCATCCCAAAAAACCTGCGCATGCGCATCCCACAAAACCTGCGCATGCGCATCCCACAAAACCTCGCACGTGTTTTTACTCGACTAGCCTGCGGGATGCATCCTCTCGCACGTGTTTTTCCTCGACTAGCCATGCGCATCCCAAAAAACCTGCGCATGCGCATCCCAAAAAACCTGCGCATGCGCATCCCAAAAAACCTGCGCATGCGCATCCCACAAAACCTCGCACGTGTTTTTACTCGACTAGCCTGCGGGATGCAAACTCTCGCACGTGTTTTTGCTCGACTAGCCTGCGGGATGCATCCTCTCGCACGTGTTTTTGCTCGACTTGGCATGCGCATCCCAAAAAACCTGCGCATGCTCATCCCAAAAAACCTGCGCATGCGCATCCCACAAAACCTCGCACGTGTTTTTACTCGACTAGCCTGCGGGATGCATCCTCTCGCACGTGTTTTTGCTCGACTAGCCTGCGGGATGCATCCTCTCGCACGTGTTTTTGCTCGACTAGCCATGCGCATCCCAAAAAACCTGCGCATGCGCATCCCACAAAACCTGCGCATGCGCATCCCACAAAACCTCGCACGTGTTTTTAGTCGACTAGCCTGCGGGATGCATCCTCTCGCACGTGTTTTTACTCGACTAGCCTGCAGGATGCTTCCTCTCGCACGTGTTTTTACTCGACTAGCCTGCGGGATGCATCCTCTCGCACGTGTTTTTGCTCGACTAGCCATGCGCATCCCAAAAAACCTGCGCATGCGCATCCCAAAAAACCTGCGCATGCGCATCCCACAAAACCTGCGCATGCGCATCCCACAAAACCTCGCACGTGTTTTTACTCGACTAGCCTGCGGGATGCATCCTCTCGCACGTGTTTTTACTCGACTAGCCTGCGGGATGCATCCTCTCGCACGTGTTTTTACTCGACTAGCCTGCGGGATGCATCCTCTCGCACGTGTTTTTGCTCGACTAGCCTGCGGGATGCATCCTCTCGCACGTGTTTTTGCTCGACTAGGCATGCGCATCCCAAAAAACCTGCGCATGCGCATCCCAAAATCCTGCGCATGCGCATCCCACAAAACCTGCGCATGCGCATCCCACAAAACCTCGCACGTGTTTTTACTCGACTAGCCTGCGGGATGCATCCTCTCGCACGTGTTTTTCCTCGACTAGCCATGCGGGATGCATCCTCTCGCACGTGTTTTTGCTCGACTAGCCATGCGCATCCCAAAAAACCTGCGCATGCGCATCCCACAAAACCTGCGCATGCGCATCCCACAAAACCTCGCACGTGTTTTTACTCGACTAGCCTGCGGGATGCATCCTCTCGCACGTGTTTTTACTCGACTAGCCTGCGGGATGCATCCTCTCGCACGTGTTTTTACTCGACTAGCCTGCGGGATGCATCCTCTCGCACGTGTTTTTACTCGACTAGCCTGCGGGATGCATCCTCTCGCACGTGTTTTTGCTCGACTAGCCATGCGCATCCCAAAAAACCTGCGCATGCGCATCCCACAAAACCTGCGCATACGCATCCCACAAAACCTCGCACGTGTTTTTACTCGACTAGCCTGCGGTATGCATCCTCTCACACGTGTTTTTGCTCGACTAGCCTGCGGGATGCATCCTCTCGCACGTGTTTTTGCTCGACTAGCCTGCGGGATGCATCCTCTCGCACGTGTTTTTACTCGACTAGCCTGCGGGATGCATCCTCTCGCACGTGTTTTTACTCGACTAGCCTGCGGGATGCATCCTCTCGCACGTGTTTTTACTCGACTAGCCTGCGGGATGCATCCTCTCGCACGTGTTTTTGCTCGACTAGCCTGCGGGATGCATCCTCTCGCACGTGTTTTTGCTCGACTAGGCATGCGCATCCCAAAAAACCTGCGCATGCGCATCCCAAAAAACCTGCGCATGCGCATCCCACAAAACCTGCGCATGCGCATCCCACAAAACCTCGCACGTGTTTTTACTCGACTAGCCTGCGGGATGCATCCTCTCGCACGTGTTTTTCCTCGACTAGCCATGCGCATCCCAAAAAACCTGCGCATGCGCATCCCAAAAAACCTGCGCATGCGCATCCCACAAAACCTCGCACGTGTTTTTACTCGACTAGCCTGCAGGATGCAAACTCTCGCACGTGTTTTTTCTCGACTAGCCTGCGGGATGCATCCTCTCGCACGTGTTTTTGCTCGCCTTGGCATGCGCATCCCAAAAAACCTGCGCATGCGCATCCCAAAAAACCTGCGCATGCGCATCCCACAAAACCTCGCACGTGTTTTTACTCGACTAGCCTGCGGGATGCATCCTCTCGCACGTGTTTTTGCTCGACTAGCCTGCGGGATGCATCCTCTCGCACGTGTTTTTGCTCGACTAGCCATGCGCATCCCAAAAAACCTGCGCATGCGCATCCCACAAAACCTGCGTATGCGCATCCCACAAAACCTCGCACGTGTTTTTACTCGACTAGCCTGCGGGATGCATCCTCTCGCACGTGTTTTTACTCGACTAGCCTGCGGGATGCATCCTCTCGCACGTGTTTTTACTCGACTAGCCATGCGCATCCCAAAAAACCTGCGCATGCGCATCCCACAAAACCTGCGCATGCGCATCCCACAAAACCTCGCACGTGTTTTTACTCGACTAGCCTGCGGGATGCATCCTCTCGCACGTGTTTTTACTCGACTAGCCTGCGGGATGCATCCTCTCGCACGTGTTTTTACTCGACTAGCCTGCGGGGTGCATCCTCTCGCACGTGTTTTTACTCGACTAGCCTGCGGGATGCATCCTCTCGCACGTGTTTTTGCTCGACTAGCCATGCGGGATGCATCCTCTCGCACGTGTTTTTGCTCGACTAGCCATGCGCATCCCAAAAAACCTGCGCATGCGCATCCCACAAAACCTGCGCATGCGCATCCCACAAAACCGCGCACGTGTTTTTACTCGACTAGCCTGCGGGATGCATCCTCTCGCACCTGTTTTTCCTCGACTAGCCATGCGCATCCCAAAAAACCTGCGCATGCGCATCCCAAAAAACCTGCGCATGCGCCTCCCACAAAACCTGCGCATGCGCATCCCACAAAACCTCGCACGTGTTTTTACTCGACTAGCCTGCGGGATGCATCCTCTCGCACGTGTTTTTGCTCGACTAGCCTGCGGGATGCATCCTCTCGCACGTGTTTTTGCTCGACTAGCCATGCGCATCCCAAAAAACCTGCGCATGCGCATCCCACAAAACCTCGAACCTGTTTTTACTCGACTAGCCTGCGGGATGCATCCTCTCGCACGTGTTTTTGCTCGACTAGCCTGCGGGATGCATCTTCTCGCACGTGTTTTTGCTCGACTAGCCATGCGCATCCCAAAAAACCTGCGCATGCGCATCCCACAAAACCTGCGCATGCGCATCCCACAAAACCTCGCACGTGTTTTTACTCGACTAGCCTGCGGGATGCATCCTCTCGCACGTGTTTTTACTCGACTAGACTGCAGGATGCATCCTCTCGCACGTGTTTTTACTCGACTAGCCTGCGGGATGCATCCTCTCGCACGTGTTTTTGCTCGACTAGCCTGCGGGATGCATCCTCTCGCACGTGTTTGTGCTCGACTAGCCTGCGGGATGCATCCTCTCGCACGTGTTTTTACTCGTCTAGCCTGCGGGATGCATCCTCTCGCACGTGTTTTTGCTCGACTAGCCTGCGGGATGCATCCTCTCGCACGTGTTTTTGCTCGACTAGCCTGCGGGATGCATCCTCGCGCACGTGTTTTTACTCGACTAGCCTGCAAGATGCATCCTCTCGCACGTGTTTTTGCTCGTCTAGCCTGCGGGACGCATCCTCTCGCACGTGTTTTTACTCGACTAGCCTGCGGGATGCATCCTCTCGCACGTGTTTTTACTCGACTAGCCTTCGGGATTCATCCTCTCGCACGTGTTTTTACTCGACTAGCCTGCGGCATGCATCCTCTCGCACGTGTTTTTGCTCGACTAGCCTGCGGGATGCATCCTCTCGCACGTGTTTTTACTCGACTAGCCTGCGGGATGCATCCTCCCGCACGTGTTTTTACTCGACTAGCCTGCGGGATACATCCTCTCGCACGTGTTTTTGCTTGACTAGCCTGCGGGATGCATCCTCTCGCACGTGTTTTTGCTCGACTAGCCTGCGGGATGCATCCTCTCGCACGTGTTTTTGCTCGACTAGCCTGCGGGATGCATCCTCTCGCACGTGTTTTTACTCGGCTAGCCTGCGGGATGCATCCTCTCGCACGTGTTTTTACTCGACTAGCCTGCGGGATGCATCCTCTCGCACGTGTTTTTGCTCGACTAGCCATGCGCATCCCAAAAAACCTGCGCATGCGCATCCCACAAAACCTCGCACGTGTTTTTACTCGACTAGCCTGCGGGATGCATCCTCTCGCACGTGTTTTTACTCGACTAGCCTGCAGGATGCATCCTCTCGCACGTGTTTTTACTCGACTAGCCTGCGGGATGCATCCTCTCGCACGTGTTTTTGCTCGACTAGGTATGCGCATCCCAAAAAACCTGCGCATGCGCATCCCAAAAAACCTGCGCATGCGCATCCCACAAAACCTGCGCATGCGCATCCCACAAAACCTCGCACGTGTTTTTACTCGACTAGCCTGCGGGATGCATCCTCTCGCACGAGTTTTTCCTCGACTAGCCATGCGCATCCCAAAAAACCTGCGCATGCGCATCCCAAAAAACCTGCTCATGCGCATCCCACAAAACCTGCGCATGCGCATCCCACAAAACCTCGCACGTGTTTTTACTCGACTAGCCTGCGGGATGCATCCTCTCGCACGTGTTTTTACTCGACTAGCCTGCGGGATGCATCCTCTCGCACGTGTTTTTACTCGACTAGCCTGCGGGATGCATCCTCTCGCACGTGTTTTTGCTCGACTAGCCTGCGGGATGCATCCTCTCGCACGTGTTTTTGCTCGACTAGGCATGCGCATCCCAAAAAACCTGCTCATGCGCATCCCAAAAAACCTGCGCATGCGCATCCCACAAAACCTCGCACGTGTTTTTACTCGACTAGCCTGCGGGATGCATCCTCTCGCACGTGTTTTTGCTCGACTAGCCTGCGGGATGCATCCTCTCGCACGTGTTTTTGCTCGACTAGCCATGCGCATCCCAAAAAACCTGCGCATGCGCATCCCACAAAACCTCGCACGTGTTTTTACTCGACTAGCCTGCGGGATGCATCCTCTCGCACGTGTTTTTGCTCGACTAGCCTGCGGGATGCATCCTCTCGCACGTGTTTTTGCTCGACTAGCCATGCGCATCCCAAAAAACCTGCGCATGCGCATCCCACAAAACCTGCGTATGCGCATCCCACAAAACCTCGCACGTGTTTTTACTCGACTAGCCTGCGGGATGCATCCTCTCGCACGTGTTTTTACTCGACTAGCCTGCGGGATGCATCCTCTCGCACGTGTTTTTACTCGACTAGCCATGCGCATCCCAAAAAACCTGCGCATGCGCATCCCAAAAAACCTGCGCATGCGCATCCCACAAAACCTCGCACGTGTTTTTACTCGACTAGCCTGCGGGATGCATCCTCTCGCACGTGTTTTTACTCGACTAGCCTGCGGGATGCATCCTCTCGCACGTGTTTTTGCTCGACTAGCCTGCGGGATGCATCCTCTCGCACGTGTTTTTGCTCGACTAGCCATGCGCATCCCAAAAAACCTGCGCATGCGCATCCCAAAAAACCTGCGCATGCGCATCCCACAAAACCTGCGCATGCGCATCCCACAAAACCTCGCACGTGTTTTTACTCGACTAGCCTGCGGGATGCATCCTCTCGCACGTGTTTTTACTCGACTAGCCTGCGGGATGCATCCTCTCGCACGTGTTTTTGCTCGACTAGGCATGCGCATCCCAAAAAACCTGCGCATGCGCATCCCAAAAAACCTGCGCATGCGCATCCCACAAAACCTGCGCATGCGCATCCCACAAAACCTCGCACGTGTTTTTACTCGACTAGCCTGCGGGATGCATCCTCTCGCACGTGTTTTTCCTCGACTAGCCATGCGCATCCCAAAAAACCTGCGCATGCGCATCCCAAAAAACCTGCGCATGCGCATCCCACAAAACCTCGCACGTGTTTTTACTCGACTAGCCTGCGGGATGCATCCTCTCGCACGTGTTTTTGCTCGACTAGCCTGCGGGATGCATCCTCTCGCACGTGTTTTTGCACGACTTGGCATGCGCATCCCAAAAAACCTGCGCATGCGCATCCCAAAAAACCTGCGCATGCGCATCCCACAAAACCTCGCACGTGTTTTTACTCGACTAGCCTGCGGGATGCATCCTCTCGCACGTGTTTTTGCTCGACTAGCCTGCGGGATGCATCCTCTCGCACGTGTTTTTGCTCGACTAGCCATGCGCATCCCAAAAAACCTGCGCATGCGCATCCCACAAAACCTGCGTATGCGCATCCCACAAAACCTCGCACGTGTTTTTACTCGACTAGCCTGCGGGATGCATCCTCTCGCACGTGTTTTTACTCGACTAGCCTGCGGGATGCATCCTCTCGCACGTGTTTTTACTCGACTAGCCATGCGCATCCCAAAAAACCTGCGCATGCGCATCCCACAAAACCTGCGCATGCGCATCCCACAAAACCTCGCACGTGTTTTTAGTCGACTAGCCTGCGGGATGCATCCTCTCGCACGTGTTTTTACTCGACTAGCCTGCAGGATGCTTCCTCTCGCACGTGTTTTTACTCGACTAGCCTGCGGGATGCATCCTCTCGCACGTGTTTTTACTCGACTAGCCATGCGCATCCCAAAAAACCTGCGCATGCGCATCCCAAAAAACCTGCGCATGCGCATCCCACAAAACCTGCGCATGCGCATCCCACAAAACCTCGCACGTGTTTTTACTCGACTAGCCTGCGGGATGCATCCTCTCGCACGTGTTTTTACTCGACTAGCCTGCGGGATGCATCCTCTCGCACGTGTTTTTACTCAACTAGCCTGCGGGATGCATCCTCTCGCACGTGTTTTTGCTCGACTAGCCTGCGGGATGCATCCTCTCGCACGTGTTTTTGCTCGACTAGGCATGCGCATCCCAAAAAACCTGCGCATGCGCATCCCAAAAAACCTGCGCATGCGCATCCCACAAAACCTGCGCATGCGCATCCCACAAAACCTCGCACGTGTTTTTACTCGACTAGCCTGCGGGATGCATCCTCTCGCACGTGTTTTTCCTCGACTAGCCATGCGCATCCCAAAAAACCTGCGCATGCGCATCCCAAAAAACCTGCGCATGCGCATCCCACAAAACCTCGCACGTGTTTTTACTCGACTAGCCTGCGGGATGCATCCTCTCGCACGTGTTTTTACTCGACTAGCCTGCAGGATGCATCCTCTCGCACGTGTTTTTACTCGACTAGCCTGCGGGATGCATCCTCTCGCACGTGTTTTTCCTCGACTAGCCATGCGCATCCCAAAAAACGTGCGCATGCGCATCCCAAAAAACCTGCGCATGCGCATCCCACAAAACCTCGCACGTGTTTTTACTCGACTAGCCTGCGGGATGCATCCTCTCGCACGTGTTTTTACTCTACTAGCCTGCAGGATGCATCCTCTCGCACGTGTTTTTACTCGACTAGCCTGCGGGATGCATCCTCTCGCACGTGTTTTTGCTCGACTAGCCTGCGGGATGCATCCTCTCGCACGTGTTTTTGCTCGACTAGGCATGCGCATCCCAAAAAACCTGCGCATGCGCATCCCAAAAAACCTGCGCATGCGCATCCCACAAAACCTGCGCATGCGCATCCCACAAAACCTCGCACGTGTTTTTACTCGACTAGCCTGCGGGATGCATCCTCTCGCACCTGTTTTTCCTCGACTAGACTGCAGGATGCATCCTCTCGCACGTGTTTTTACTCGACTAGCCTGCGGGATGCATCCTCTCGCACGTGTTTTTGCTCGACTAGCCATGCGCATCCCAAAAAACCTGCGCATGCGCATCCCACAAAACCTCGCACGTGTTTTTACTCGACTAGCCTGCGGGATGCATCCTCTCGCACGTGTTTTTACTCGACTAGCCTGCGGGATGCATCCTCTCGCACGTGTTTTTGCTCGACTAGGCATGCGCATCCCAAAAAACCTGCGCATGCGCATCCCACAAAACCTGCGCATGCGCATCCCACAAAACCTCGCACGTGTTTTTACTCGACTAGCCTGCGGGATGCATCCTCTCGCACGAGTTTTTCCTCGACTAGCCATGCGCATCCCAAAAAACCTGCGCATGCGCATCCCAAAAAACCTGCTCATGCGCATCCCACAAAACCTGCGCATGCGCATCCCACAAAACCTCGCACGTGTTTTTACTCGACTAGCCTGCGGGATGCATCCTCTCGCACGTGTTTTTACTCGACTAGCCTGCGGGATGCATCCTCTCGCACGTGTTTTTACTCGACTAGCCTGCGGGATGCATCCTCTCGCACGTGTTTTTACTCGACTAGCCTGCGGGATGCATCCTCTCGCACGTGTTTTTGCTCGACTAGCCTGCGGGATGCATCCTCTCGCACGTGTTTTTGCTCGACTAGGCATGCGCATCCCAAAAAACCTGCGCATGCGCATCCCAAAAAACCTGCGCATGCGCATCCCACAAAACCTCGCACGTGTTTTTACTCGACTAGCCTGCGGGATGCATCCTCTCGCACGTGTTTTTGCTCGACTAGCCTGCGGGATGCATCCTCTCGCACGTGTTTTTGCTCGACTAGCCATGCGCATCCCAAAAAACCTGCGCATGCGCATCCCACAAAACCTCGCACGTGTTTTTACTCGACTAGCCTGCGGGATGCATCCTCTCGCACGTGTTTTTGCTCGACTAGCCTGCGGCATGCATCCTCTCGCACGTGTTTCTGCTCGACTAGCCATGCGCATCCCAAAAAACCTGCGCATGCGCATCCCACAAAACCTGCGTATGCGCATCCCACAAAACCTCGCACGTGTTTTTACTCGACTAGCCTGCGGGATGCATCCTCTCGCACGTGTTTTTACTCGACTAGCCTGCGGGATGCATCCTCTCGCACGTGTTTTTACTCGACTAGCCATGCGCATCCCAAAAAACCTGCGCATGCGCATCCCACAAAACCTGCGCATGCGCATCCCACAAAACCTCGCACGTGTTTTTAGTCGACTAGCCTGCGGGATGCATCCTCTCGCACGTGTTTTTACTCGACTAGCCTGCAGGATGCATCCTCTCGCACGTGTTTTTACTCGACTAGCCTGCGGGATGCATCCTCTCGCACGTGTTTTTGCTCGACTAGCCATGCGCATCCCAAAAAACCTGCGCATGCGCATCCCAAAAAACCTGCGCATGCGCATCCCACAAAACCTCGCACGTGTTTTTACTCGACTAGCCTGCGGGATGCATCCTCTCGCACGTGTTTTTCCTCGACTAGCCATGCGCATCCCAAAAACCTGCGCATGCGCATCCCACAAAACCTGCGCATGCGCATCCCACAAAACCTCGCACGTGTTTTTACTCGACTAGCCTGCGGGATGCATCCTCTCGCACGTGTTTTTACTCGACTAGCCTGCGGGATGCATCCTCTCGCACGTGTTTTTACTCGACTAGCCTGCGGGATGCATCCTCTCGCACGTGTTTTTGCTCGACTAGCCTGCGGGATGTATCCTCTCGCACGTGTTTTTGCTCGACTAGGCATGCGCATCCCAAAAAACCTGCGCATGCGCATCCCAAAAAACCTGCGCATGCGCATCCCACAAAACCTGCGCATGCGCATCCCACAAAACCTCGCACGTGTTTTTACTCGACTAGCCTGCGGGATGCATCCTCTCTCACGTGTTTTTACTCGACTAGCCTGCGGGATGCATCCTCTCGCACGTGTTTTTACTCGACTAGCCTGCGGGATGCATCCTCTCGCACGTGTTTTTGCTCGACTAGCCTGCGGGATGCATCCTCTCGCACGTGTTTTTCCTCGACTAGCCATGCGCATCCCAAAAAACCTGCGCATGCGCATCCCAAAAAACCTGCGCATGCGCATCCCACAAAACCTGCGCATGCGCATCCCACAAAACCTCGCACGTGTTTTTACTCGACTAGCCTGCGGGATGCATCCTCTCGCACGTGTTTTTCCTCGACTAGCCATGCGCATCCCAAAAAACCTGCGCATGCGCATCCCAAAAAACCTGCGCATGCGCATCCCACAAAACCTGCGCATGCGCATCCCACAAAACCTCGCACGTGTTTTTACTCGACTAGCCTGCGGGATGCATCCTCTCGCACGTGTTTTTCCTCGACTAGCCATGCGCATCCCAAAAAACCTGCGCATGCGCATCCCAAAAAACCTGCGCATGCGCATCCCACAAAACCTGCGCATGCGCATCCCACAAAACCTCGCACGTGTTTTTACTCGACTAGCCTGCGGGATGCATCCTCTCGCACGTGTTTTTACTCGACTAGCCTGCGGGATGCATCCTCTCGCACGTGTTTTTACTCAACTAGCCTGCGGGATGCATCCTCTCGCACGTGTTTTTGCTCGACTAGCCTGCGGGATGCATCCTCTCGCACGTGTTTTTGCTCGACTAGGCATGCGCATCCCAAAAAACCTGCGCATGCGCATCCCAAAAAACCTGCGCATGCGCATCCCACAAAACCTGCGCATGCGCATCCCACAAAACCTCGCACGTGTTTTTACTCGACTAGCCTGCGGGATGCATCCTCTCGCACGTGTTTTTCCTCGACTAGCCATGCGCATCCCAAAAAACCTGCGCATGCGCATCCCAAAAAACCTGCGCATGCGCATCCCACAAAACCTCGCACGTGTTTTTACTCGACTAGCCTGCGGGATGCATCCTCTCGCACGTGTTTTTGCTCGACTAGCCTGCGGGATGCATCCTCTCGCACGTGTTTTTGCACGACTTGGCATGCGCATCCCAAAAAACCTGCGCATGCGCATCCCAAAAAACCTGCGCATGCGCATCCCACAAAACCTCGCACGTGTTTTTACTCGACTAGCCTGCGGGATGCATCCTCTCGCACGTGTTTTTGCTCGACTAGCCTGCGGGATGCATCCTCTCGCACGTGTTTTTGCTCGACTAGCCATGCGCATCCCAAAAAACCTGCGCATGCGCATCCCACAAAACCTGCGTATGCGCATCCCACAAAACCTCGCACGTGTTTTTACTCGACTAGCCTGCGGGATGCATCCTCTCGCACGTGTTTTTACTCGACTAGCCTGCGGGATGCATCCTCTCGCACGTGTTTTTACTCGACTAGCCATGCGCATCCCAAAAAACCTGCGCATGCGCATCCCACAAAACCTGCGCATGCGCATCCCACAAAACCTCGCACGTGTTTTTAGTCGACTAGCCTGCGGGATGCATCCTCTCGCACGTGTTTTTACTCGACTAGCCTGCAGGATGCTTCCTCTCGCACGTGTTTTTACTCGACTAGCCTGCGGGATGCATCCTCTCGCACGTGTTTTTACTCGACTAGCCATGCGCATCCCAAAAAACCTGCGCATGCGCATCCCAAAAAACCTGCGCATGCGCATCCCACAAAACCTGCGCATGCGCATCCCACAAAACCTCGCACGTGTTTTTACTCGACTAGCCTGCGGGATGCATCCTCTCGCACGTGTTTTTACTCGACTAGCCTGCGGGATGCATCCTCTCGCACGTGTTTTTACTCGACTAGCCTGCGGGATGCATCCTCTCGCACGTGTTTTTGCTCGACTAGCCTGCGGGATGCATCCTCTCGCACGTGTTTTTGCTCGACTAGGCATGCGCATCCCAAAAAACCTGCGCATGCGCATCCCAAAATCCTGCGCATGCGCATCCCACAAAACCTGCGCATGCGCATCCCACAAAACCTCGCACGTGTTTTTACTCGACTAGCCTGCGGGATGCATCCTCTCGCACGTGTTTTTCCTCGACTAGCCATGCGGGATGCATCCTCTCGCACGTGTTTTTGCTCGACTAGCCATGCGCATCCCAAAAAACCTGCGCATGCGCATCCCACAAAACCTGCGCATGCGCATCCCACAAAACCTCGCACGTGTTTTTACTCGACTAGCCTGCGGGATGCATCCTCTCGCACGTGTTTTTACTCGACTAGCCTGCGGGATGCATCCTCTCGCACGTGTTTTTACTCGACTAGCCTGCGGGATGCATCCTCTCGCACGTGTTTTTACTCGACTAGCCTGCGGGATGCATCCTCTCGCACGTGTTTTTGCTCGACTAGCCATGCGCATCCCAAAAAACCTGCGCATGCGCATCCCACAAAACCTGCGCATGCGCATCCCACAAAACCGCGCACGTGTTTTTACTCGACTAGCCTGCGGGATGCATCCTCTCACACGTGTTTTTGCTCGACTAGCCTGCGGGATGCATCCTCTCGCACGTGTTTTTGCTCGACTAGCCTGCGGGATGCATCCTCTCGCACGTGTTTTTACTCGACTAGCCTGCGGGATGCATCCTCTCGCACGTGTTTTTACTCGACTAGCCTGCGGGATGCATCCTCTCGCACGTGTTTTTACTCGACTAGCCTGCGGGATGCATCCTCTCGCACGTGTTTTTGCTCGACTAGCCTGCGGGAT
>NW_027471842.1:0-18929 GCF_051020765.1 Lasioglossum baleicum | reverse complement strand
GACCCTCTGAACACGATGTTATATTTTAGATAAAGCGGGTGAGTTTTTCAGACGGTAAGATCTTCGGTAATACGATTGACTTTACAGCAGATGGTATTGTTCTCAACCAAATTGACGCTCTACTTTAATATGCAAACTGTGAATTGAAGTGTCTGTTACCAATACTGTTGAGCGGATTTACTCCAGGAACACCTTATACGAATATCGGAATCGCACTGTAGGTGAAGCTCTCGGAAGGATAGGTATTGGGTAAAAGGTATGACTTTATACCACTTGGTCATATTCTCCGACGGTTGGTTTCTCAACGTTAATATTCATGTCGTGATGTAAGGTGTCTTTTGCCAATACTGTTCAGTGGATTTACTTTCGTATTAACTGATATGGCCCTTCGAAACCTGGATAGGTGAAGCGATTGACTTAGCCGTCCGTCTTACACAGATGGTAGTAACGTCCTCGAACGTTTCAACTCTTCGGGTCCTTTTCACCGAAGGACTTGCCGTCGAGAAGCTAACCCGCTGTATCCAGAGTACAACTTCGTGTTTGGCGAATGGAATTCGTAGACCTTTTATAGACGGGCACCTTAATTTCATGTACGAATTAGAAGATCTGGGGTCAAACCGTTAAATAACTGTAGCAGCTTCTTTTCGTGTCGAACTGCTGTGTCAGAGGCTTCACCTATCCTGATGTTCCGAGAGTCTAAACAGGTATTCTGGGAGTAAATTCGCTCCGCAGTATTGGCAATAGACACCTCAATTCACGGTTTGAATATTGAAGTACAGCGTCAAAGCATTAGAGAACATTTCCAATCTCTATGAGAGTCGTACGGATAAGTCAATAGCCTCACCTATCCAGGGATTCGGGGAGTCAAACCAGGTATTCGTGGAGTAAATCCGCTATACAGTACTGGCAATTGACACCTTAATTTACGGTATGAATATTAAAGTAGAGCGTCAAACTGTTTGTGAGTGTCACAAATTGTTATAAAGTCAATCGCTTTACAGGAGATCAAACCCTCCGAAAACCTAACGCCCTGTACCGAGAGTGTATCGGGATTTCAGAGGATCAAATTCGTATACGTCTTAGTGACGAGCATCTTAATTTCAAGAATGATTTAGGCGATCGAGTGTTAAACCTTTCGCGATAATTATCCCTTTTTTTGAGAATAGGACGGCAAAGTCAATAGCTTCAGATATTTTGTGATTCTGAGAGTCAAACATAATATTCCAGTGGAAAAAAGGCTGTAGAAAATTGGCAATAGACGCACGGTTCCACGCTATAAATGTTAAGCTAGAGAGAGAAACCGTTGTACAACGTTACCCATTTGAATAGTGACAATCTTTTGACCGAAGGCCTTACAATCCGAGAACCTAACCCGCAATGTCGAGAGTAAAAGATGGTGTTTAGAGGAACAGATGAGTGTACATGGTATTTCCAGGCACATTAATTTCATGAATGAAATGGAAGATCGATAGTCAAACCGATCGAGATCATTAACACATTCTGAGAGAAATGAACAGTTAAGTAAAAATTCACCTATCCTGTATTTTCCATGAGCAAAGCCAGGTATTTCTGATAGGTATTGGCAATGGACACCGGAATTTACCGTTTGAATTTTAATGTAGAGCGTCAAACTGTTTGAGTGTGTTGCCAATTTGAATGAAGTCAAACGCTTTACTGGAGACCTTGCACGCCGAAAGCATAACCCGCTGTATCGAGAGTATAACTACGTGCCCATAGAAACAAATTACTATATATTTTAGTGACCTTAATTGCATGTATGAATAAGTAGATCGCGCTTCAAACAGATCTAGAACGTTACCAGCATCTGTGAGACATGACCGGCTAAGTCAATAGCCTCACCAATCCTGTGATTACGAGATTCACACCAGGCATTCCGAGAGTAAATCCGCCGATCGGTATTGACAATAGACACTTTAATTCACGGTATGAATATTGAAGTATTCCGCCAAACCGTTTGGGAGCGTTACCAATTGGAATAAAGTCAAACGTTTTAGTGAAGATCTTACCCTCCGAGGAACCAACTCGCTGTATCGCGAGTATAACATGACATTCAGCGGGACGAAATATTATTCATTTTAGTGACGGTACCTTAATTTCATATATGAATCAGAAGATCGGGGGTCAAAACGGTCGAGGCCACCTTACGAGAGACGAACGGCTAACTCTACAGCTTCATCTATCCTGCTATTCGTTGAATCAAACCAGGTATTGCTGGAGTAAATCCGCTGAAGAGTTTTGACAATAGACACCATAACTCCCGGTGAGAATATTAAAACATAGCGTCAAACCGTGTGAGAATGTTACTAATTCCTAAAAAGTCAAACGTTTTACTGAAGGCTGTATCTTCCGCGAAGCCTACCAGATGTATCGGGCCTATAACTTCATGTATCGAGGTGAAAAGTAGTTTCCATCTCAATGACGGGTCCCTTTGTTTCATGTTTGAATTGGAAGATCGAAGGTCAATCCTTCCGAGAACGTTATTTCCTGTTTTACCTTATTTGGGAGTCGAGCGGATTAGTCTGTAGATACAAATTTCAAGCGGCTCCGATTGTCAGGCCAAATATGCCGAAAGTTAATCTACATTGCAGTATTACCAACGGATACGTTTATTCACGGTATGAAGATTACAGTGGATCGTTAGACCGTTTGAGAACGTTACCTACTGTCACAAAGTCAAACGTTTTACCTAAGACCCTACACGCCGAAAACCTATCCCGCTGTATCGAGGTTATTACTTCGTGTTCAGCGGAACAAATTAGTATTCATTTTAGTGACTGTCATCTTCATTCTATGTATGAATTAGAAAATTGAGGCCAATCGCTCGAGAACGATGCCACTTTCTGTGAGAGACAAACGGCTAAGTCAGTAGCATCACATATCCTGCGATTCCGAGAATCAAACCAGCTATACGGGGAGTAAATCAGCCGTACAGTATTGGTCTTAGACACCATACATTACGGTATTGATATTAATATACAGAGTCAAACCGTTGTAGATCGTTACCCGTTGGGAAAGAGTCAACATTTTACCGAAGGCCTCACCTTCCTAGAAGCTATACAGCTGTATAGAGGGTGTGGCTTCGTGTTCAGCGAAGCAAGTTAGTATCAATTTTGGTGACAGGCACCATAATTTCATGTATTATTTAGAAGATCGGGGGTCAAACCATTCGAGAACCTTACTACTTTCTTTGCAAGGTTTTCGGTAAAACGTTTGATTTTATAGCATTTGATACCGTTCTCAAACGGTTTGACGCTCCATTTTAATACTCAAGCTATGAATTAAGGTGCCCATTGTCACTACGGTTCAGCGGATTTACTGATGATATACCTGGTTAGTCTCTCCGAATCACTGGATTGGTCAAACCCTTGGCCTAGAAGTTCGCCTCTCAAGGAGGGTGGTATCGCTCTCGAGCAGTTTGACCGTCGATCTTCTAATTCATAAATGAGTCTAAGGTGCCCATCACTGAAATGAATACTAATTTCTTTCTCTGATCTCGAAGTTATACTCTCGGTACAGCGGGGTATGTCTTAGGAAGGTCTTCGGTAAAATGTATGAGTCTATAGGATTGTGTAAAGCACCACAAAGCTTTGATGTGCAATTTTAATACTCACTCCGCAAATTAAGGAATCTATTGCCAATTCTCTTCAGCGGATTTACCGTCGGATTATCTGGTCTGACTCTCGAAATCACAGGATAGGAGGAGGAGTTGACTTATACATTCGAATCTCAAAGAGGGTTGTAACGTTCTCGAACGGTTTCTCGATCGATCTTCTAATTCATGCATGAAGTTAACATGCCCGTCATTGAAATCAATACTAATGTCTTTCCCTTAACACGAAGTTATACTCGCGATACGGCGTGTTGTTTTCTCGGAGGGTCTGGTCTTCGGTAAAGCGTATGATTTTATAGCAACTGGTAACGTTCATACACGGTTTGACGGTTCATTTTAATATTGAAACCGTGAATTAATGTGTCTAATACCAATATGCTCCAGCGGACTTTCTACCGGAATACCCGGTTTGATTCTCGGAATCGCAGGGTCAAAGAAGCTGTGGACGTAGCCGTTCGATTCGCAGAGAAGGTGGGATCGTGCTCAAACGGTTTGACCATCGATCTTCTAATTCAAACATGAAACTAAGCTGCCTGTAACTCAAGCGTATAGAAATTTGTTTCCCATACCGCGAAGCTATAATATCGATACGGCAGGTTAGCTGCACCGATGGTAAGGCTATCGCAATGTGTTTGACCTTATCCCAATTGGCAATGCTCTCAAACGTTTGATGCTTTACTTTTCTATTCAAACCGTGAAATAAGGTGTCTATTGGCAATAATGGCCAGCGTATTCACTACAGCAATACCTGGTTTGACTCTCTGTATCACTGGATATGAGAAGCTATTGGCTTAGCCGTTCGATCCCCCAAAAACGGGGTAATGTTCTCAAAGGGTTTGACCCTCGATCATCTAATTGATACATGATATTAGTGTGCCAGTCCCTAAAGTGAATACTAATTTGCGCCTCTGAATACGTCGTTATACCCTCGATACACCGGGTTTGTTTCTCGAAAGGTAAGGCCTTGGGAAAAAGATTAACACTATGTTAATAGGTAACTTTCTACAAGAGTTTGACGCTCTACTTTAATATTCATACCGTGAATGCACGTGTCCATTGGTAATACTGCACTGCGGATTGATTTCCGGCATATCTGGTTTAGCTGCCGGAATCACATGATATGTGGAGCAATTGACTTAACCGTTCGTATCTCACAGATCGTGACAACGATCCCAAGCGATTTGAACCTCCATCTCCTATTTCGTACATGAAGCTAAGATGTCCGTAACTGAAAAGAATACTATTTTCATTCTCTGACCACGAAGGTATACTCTGGCGAAGTGGGTGAGGATCGCGGATGGTAAGGCCTTCGGTAAAATGTTTGTGTTTGTAGCAATTTGTATCGGTCTCAAACGGTTCGACGAAATACTTTAGTATCAAGCCGTGACTTATGGCGTACATTGCCAATACTGCTAAGCAGATTTACTCCCGGAATACCTGGCATGCCTCCTCGAATCACTGGATAGGAGAAGCTATTGACTCTTCCGATCGTCTCTAAAATAAGGTGGTAACGTTCTCAAAAGGTTTGACGTCCGACCTTATAATGCACAAATGAAGTTAAGGTGCCCGTCACAGAAATGAGTACTCATTTCTTTATCTGAACACGAACTGTAATATACTGTTGTGATATTTTCGATTTTTTTTCAAAATTTCAAGTTTTTAATTTCAGAAATTGAATTGTACATGAAAAGTGCCTTTGGAATTAGTTGAGCATACGTTTGTGACAATATTTTGTTATATTACCTGTTATATTATATGATTGTCTCCATATATACCATTGCTGCCGGCACGACACCACTGGTGTCGTCATGTGGTTGCGTTCGGTTGATGGGAAAGACACTACTTGATGGGCGTCGGAAATTACAATTGCCTTGATATTGTACCGTATGCATCTTTTCCCGGTTTTCCGTTTATTTAAACATACTGTAATTTAATATTATGATATTTTCGATATATTACAAAATTCTAACTTTTTATCTTAAATAATTGTATTTCGTTGTAAAAGTTCCTTTTGAATTAGTTGAGCTTACGTTTATACCAGTATTTTGTTAAGCTTGTTGTTATTTTTTAATATTGTCTGTATACGTACCAACCCAGCCGGAGCAAGACGACTATCGAGGTCTTGTAGTTGCACACGGCAGCTCGAAGCGGCATTACTGTATGGTTTCAGTTAATTCCTTATCCTTCATTTTGTATCATATGCATTCTGTCCCAGTTTTCTATTTATTTATAGATACTGTAATTTACTGTTGTTAAGTTTTCGTTCTTCTTCGAAATTTTCAAATTTTATGTAAAAAAAAATGTATTTCTTAGTAAAAGTGCCTTTGAAATTAGTTGAGCTTACGCGTTTATGACATTATCGTGTTTAAAATGTTGTTATTTGATATGATTGTCTGTATAAGTACCTAAGCTATCGGAGCTACACGTCTGGCCAGGGCTTGTAGTTGCGTTCGGGAAATCGGAGGTATACTACTGTATGGTCTACGTCAATTTCTTTAACCCTGCTTTTGGACAGTATGCATTTTTTCAAAATTCTCCGATTTATTTACACATACTGTAATTTAATGTCGTAATATTTTCAATTTTTTTCAAAATTATCATTTTTATTTGATGAAATTGTATGACTTAGCGAAAGTGTCTTTGCAATTTGTAGAGTTTACGTTTATGATATTATTTCGTTACCCTCATTGAGACTTCATATGATTGGCTGTATGAGCACGTACTCCACCAGACCGACATTGCTGGAGTGGTATTGTAGTTGCGTGCTGTAGATCGGGACGGCATACTGCATGGTCATTGTTAATTACTATAACAATAAGATTGTACGGTACGCATTCATTCGCAGTTTTCTATTTATTTATACATACTGCAATTTACTCGTGTGAAATTTCCGATTTGGTTCAAAATATGCAATTGTTAATATCAAAAATTCTATTTCTCAGTAAATGTGTCTTGGTAATTATATGAGTGTACGTTTATGACAATATTTTGCTAACCTTATTGTTGTTTTATATGATTGCCTGTATGCGTACTTACGCATCCGGTGCGATAGGACAAGAGTGGGCTTGCCGTTGTGTTCGGCAGGTCGGATGGACAATACTGGCTGGTCTTCCTTAATTTCTTTAATCATGGTATCGTAACGTATGCATTTTGTTCGCCTTTCTGTTTAATACTACATACCGTTATTTACTGCTTTGTTACTTTCGATTTCTCACACAATTCCAATTGATAATTTCAGAAATTGTATTCCTTAGTAAAAGTGTATCTGAAAATTGTTGAGTGTACGTTTATGCCAATATCTTGTTATACATATTGTTATTTTATTCGGTTGTCTGTATACGTACCTACGCTTCCTGCACGACACAGCTGGAATTATGCAGTAGTCGTGCTTACATGATCTGAGCTACGCTGCTCTATGGTATTTGTTAATTTCTTTAAACCCTATGTTGTAGCGTTTGCAATCTTTCGCAGATTTATATTTATTTCTACATACTGTAACTTACTGTTCCTATATTTTCAATTTTTTTTCCAGTATTTTCAATTTCAAGTTCTAAAAATTGTATTTCTCGGTAAATGCGTCTTTGGTACTACGTGAGGTTACGTTCATGATATTATGTTGTTATATTTAGTGTCATTTAAAATGATTGTCTCTATATGCACGTACGATACCATGCGCGACACGACTGGAGTGGTCTTGCAATTGTTTTCTGTAGATCGGGGCGGCACTACTCGATGGTCTTCGTTAATTTATTTAAGCCTGATTTTTTACCGTATACATTATTTCCCAGTTGTCCATTTACTTATGCATACTGTAATCTACTGTTGTGATATTTTCTATTTTTTTTTTTTTTTTTTCGTAACTTACAATTTCAATTTTAAGAAATTGTATTTCCCAGTAATAGTGCCTTTGGCATTAATGGAGTATTCGTTTATGACATTATTCTGTTAAACTTATTGTTATTTTATATGATTTTCTCAATACGTACCGACACTACCAGTGCAACACGACAGGCGATGTCCTGTAGCTGCGTACGGCAGAGCAAAGCAGCAGTACTGTGTGCCCTTCGTTTATTTCTCTAACCTAGATATTGTACCGCATGCATTTTTTCCAGTCTGCATTTATTTATATATACTGTCATTTACTGTTACGATATTTTCGATTTTCTTCGATATTTTCAATTTTTCGTTGAAAAAATTCTGTTTGATAGCAAAAGCATCTTTAGACTTTGTTGTGTCTACATATATGGCATTATTAAGATGACCATATTCGTCACTAAAATGTTTAATAATTTGATGCTCTGAACACGAAATTGTAATCTCAATACGGCGGGTTAGCTTCTCTGAAGTTTGGACTATCGGTGAAACGTTTCATTCTATACCAATAGGTAACGTTCTATAATAGTTTGACGGTCTGCTTTCATATTGAAGCCGTGAGATGAAGTTTCCATTGCCAATACTGTTCAGCGGATTTTCTACCGGAATACTTGGTTTGACTTTGCGAACCACTGGATAGGTGAAGCTATTGACTCATATGTTTGAATCTCAAAGAAGGTGGTAACATTGTCGAACGGTTTGACCCTCCATAAACTTATTCATGGTAAGAGTTTGGTCCCGTCACAAAAATGTTCACTAATTTCTTCCTCTGAACACGAAGTTATACTCTCTGTACAGCGGGTTATTTTTTCGGAGGGTATGGTCTTCGGTAAAGCGTTTGGCTTTATAGCATTTGGGAACGCTCAATGCCGATTCGGCGCTGCATTTTAATACTCAAACCGTGAATGAAGGTGTCAATTGCCAATATTATTCAGCGGACTTACTCTCGGATTACCTGGTTGTGACCCCGGAATAACATTATAGTTGAAGCTATTGACTTAGCCGTTCGGTGCTCCAGGAAGGCGGTAACGATCCCGAACGCTTTGCCTCTCGAAGCTGATAATTATACACAAACATGTGGTGTTGGTCTGCTAAAATGTATACTAGTATGGTTTCGCGAACATTGAGCAGTACCCTCGCTACAGCTGGTTAGGTTCTCCGCAGGTAAGGTATTCATAAGAGTTATGACTTTATACGAAATGGTAATGTTCTCTAACCGGTTGACTCCCTACCTCAATATTCATACCGTGAGTTAAGGTTTCTCATACCAATACAGTTCAGGGGTTTTACTGCTGTGTTACATGATATGACTCACGGAATCACTAGATAGGTGACGCTATTGACCTAGCCGTCCGACTATCAAATTGGGTGGTAACGTTCTCAAACGGTTTGGCTCTCCATTATATCTTCATTCTTGGAAATGAGCTGTCCGGCAGCTACTATGTCTGCCAATTTGTTTCCGTGAACAAAAACCAAGACACTCGCTGCAGCGGGTTAGGTTTTCGGAAGTAATGCTATTCGGCAAGAAGAATGACTGCATTCGAATTGGTAATATCCTCCGACGGTTTGACTCTCCACTTTTATATTCATACCGTGAATTAAGGTGCCTATTGCCCATATCGCCCAAAGAATTTACTCGCGGAATACCTGAACTTATTCTCGGAATCGTAGCATTGATGAATATTTTGACTCTGACGTTCGATTCCCAACAAGCGTGTTATCGACGCCGAAAAGTTGGCCACCGATCTTCTAATTCATACGTGAAGTGAACATGCCAGTCACTAAAATGCATACTAATTTGCTGAACACGACGATATAATGCCGATACAGCGGGTTTAGTTCGCGGAAGGTAAAACTTTCGGTAAAGTATTTGACACTATACCAACAGGTAACGTTCCAAACAGCGTTGACGCTCTACTTCAATATTCATACCATGAATTAAAGGGTCCATTGGTAATACTTCAGTGTGGATTGTCTCGCGGAATACGTCGTTTGACTGTCGGAGTAACAGGATCGGTGAAGGTACAGACTTAGCGGTTTCACTCTCAAGGAAGGTTGCATCCGTCTCAAACAGTTTGAATCAGATTTTCCTGTACATACATGAAATTGAGCTGCCCGTCAGCGAATTGAATACTAACTTGTTACTCTCGACACTAGGCAAGACACTTCCTGTCGCCGATTATAAGCCTGGAAGGTATGGTGTTCTGTAAAAAGAAAGACTTTCCAACAACCTGTAATAGTCACTGACGGTGTGAATATCTACCGTAGTATTCATACCATGAGTTAAGGTGTGTTTTGGTCATACTGTTAGGCAGACTAACTCCTGGAATACCTGCTTTGACTCTCAGAATCACAGGATAGGTGAAGATATTGACTTAGACCATCGTCTCTCACAGAATGTGGCAACGTTCTCGATCGGTTTGACCCTCGTTCTTCCAATTCATACAAGAAATTAAGATGCCCGTGGCTAAAATGTATACTAATTTCGTCCTCCGGACTCCATGCTGTACTCTCGATACATCGCGTTATGCTTTCGGTGGGTAAGGATTTCAGTAAATCGTGTGACCTCATACCAATTGGTAACGCCCTCGAGAAGAATGACGCCCTACTTCCATATTCACACTGTGCATTAAGGTGACTAATGGCAATACTGCTCTGCGGATTTACTCCTGGATTACCTGGTTTGACTATCGGAATCGCTGGAAGAGTGTAGCTACTGACTTAGCCATTCGTCTCTCACAGAAGGTGGAAACGTTTTCGAGCGGATTGGCACTCAAACTTTTAATTCTCGCATGAAATTAGGGTGCTCGTCACTCAAATGTATACTAGAGCGTACCTCTGAACACAGTGTTATACCCTAGATACAGCGGGTCAGTTTTCCAGTGCGAATGGAATTCTGTAAGAAGTTTAACCCTACACGAAACGTTAATGTCCTTCAACGGAATGATGGCCTGCTTTAATATTCACACCGTGAATTGAGGAGTCTGTTGCCAATACTGTACGGCGCATTTGCTCCAGTAATATCTGGCGCGACTTTCGGAATCACAGCATAGCTGTAGCAATTGACTTATCCGTTCGAACATAAAAGAGGGCGGTAACGTTCTCGAACTGCTTGACCACCGATGTTCTAAATCATACATGAAATTAAGGCTCCCGTCACAGAATGGAAGACTTATTTCTCTCCCTGGACATGATTTCAACTCTCGAAACGGCGTGATTGCTTCTCCGAAGGTAAGTCCATCTGTATAGTGTTTGACTTTATAGCATTTGGAAATGCTCTAAAACGACTCGGCCGCAATACTTTAATATTCGCACCGTGAATTATGCTGCCTGTCGCGATTACTGTTCAGCGGATTTGCATCCGGAATACATGGTGTGACTCGCGGAAACACAGGATATGTGAAGCTATTGACATAGCTGTTCGAATATGATATAAGGTGGCAATGGCCTCGAACGGTTTGGCCATAGATGTTCCTATTCCAACATAAAAGTAACGTGTCCGGCTGCTAAAGTGTCTACTAATTTGATCGTTTGAACACCAAGCATGTCAATCGCTATGGCGGCTTGAGTTCTCGGAATGTTATGTACAGGTTAAAAAGAATGACTTTATGCCAATTGGTTATGTTCTCCGCCGGCTTGGCTCTCAACCTCAATACCCGTGGCGTGCAATAAGGTGTCTACTGCCAATATTGTTTAGCGCCATTACTCCTAGAATACGTGGTCTGCCTCTCGCTATGACAGGATAGGTGAAGCTATTGACATAGACGTGCGACATTGAATAATGTAGGTGGGACAACCCACCAACGGTTCGACAATCGATTTTGCTATTCATACATGAAAATCTGTCCATCTGCAAAGCAGTCTACTAATTTTTCTCCGTGAGCACTCAGCATTATACTCGATGTTCAGGGGACTTACTCCTAGAAGTCCAGGCTTGACTCTCGGAATCAAGACTATAGATGAAGCAGTTGACGTAGCCGATAGGCTCTCGAAGTAGCTTGTAACGTCCTCGAACGTTTTGACACTTGATCTTCTAATTCATAGACGAAACTAACGAGCCCGTTACTAAAATGTTTACTAATATGATTCTATGAACACGATGTTATACCGACGATACTGCGGGGTTATATTTTCGGAGGGTAAGGTCTTCAGTAAAACTTTTGTCATTATCGCAATTGGTAACGTTCTACAAAGGTTAGACTCTGCAGTTTAATATTCAAACCGTGAATAAAGAAGTCCACCGCCTATAGTGTACACCGGATTGACTCGCGGAAAACCTGGATTAACTATCAGAATCACTGGAAACGTGAAGATATTAACTTCGCCGTTCATCTCTCAATGAAGGTGGAAACGTTCCCGAACGGTTTGTCCCCCCATCTCCAAATTGGTACTTGAAATTAAGGTGTCCTTCGTCAAAATGTATACGAATTTGCTTCCCTGAAAAGGAAACAATGCCCTGGATATAGGGGCTTATCTTCTGGGATGGTTAGATCTTCTGTAAAACGTATAACTTTATTCGATTGCGTAACAATCTACATCGATATGACGGTCTGCATTAATTTTCATTCCTAGAATTAAGGTGTTTATTACTAACACTGATCGGGGCATTTACTACCGGAGTAGCTAGTTTGCCTCTCGGAATCCCAGGATACGTGTAACCACTGACTCAGCGATTCGACTCTCATAGGAGATGGCACCATCCTCGAACGGTTTGACCATCGATCTTCTAATGCATACACGATATTAAAGTGCCAGTCACCAAAATGTCTACTAATTTGTTTCGCTGAACACGAAGTTATACCCTCGATGCCGCGGATTATGTTCCCTGATGGTATGGTATCAGGTAAATAGTATGTCGTTATGCCAATCAGTAACGTTCTCAAACGGTATTACGTTCTACTCTAATATTCATACCGTAAATTATGGTGTCTATTGTCAGTACTGTTCAGCCGATTTCCTTTTGGAATATCAGGTTTGACTCTGCGGAATTACAGGATAGCTGAATCGATTGTCCCAGTCGTTCGACCCTCAAACAAGGTGGTAACGTTCTCGAATGGTTTGACGCTTATTCCTCTAACTCATACGTGAAATTAATGGGCCCGCCACTAAAATGTATACTAATATGTATCTCTGATCACGAAATTATACTCTCGGTACAGCGGGATACGTTCTCGTGAGGTAACTTATTCTGCAAAGATAATGAATTTATAGCTATTGGTACTGTTCTCCAACGATTTGACTCCCTACTTTAAAGCTCACGCCGACAATTTAGGTGTCAGTTGTCAATACTGTACAGCGCTTGTACTCCTAGCATTCCTGGTGTGATGTACTCCTGCGATACCAGATATTGCTCTCGGACTTGCAGGATTGGTGAATCGATTTTCATACATGTGCAATTCTCTACGAAGTCGGTAACGTTCTGGAAGTGTTAGCCTCCCCATCCTCTCATCCATTCAGGAAATTAATGGTCCCGACAGTAATCTGAATACTAATTTGTTTCTCTGAATACGAAGCAACACACGCCCTGCTGCCAGTAATGCTCTCGGAAGGTAAGGTAATCTGTAAAAAGAATGACTTTATACCTACCTGAAATATGCCCGGCGGCTTGACTCTCTACTTTAATATTCATGCGGTGTATTAATCTTCCTATCGCCAATACTGCTCAGCGGATTTACTCCTGGAATACCAGGCATGACGATTAGCATCACAACTATGTGTGAAGCTGCTGACACAGCTGTTCGATTCTAAAAGGAGGTGGTAACGATCTCGAATGATTTGACTCACGATCTTCAAATTCTTACATAAAAGTAAGGTGCCCGTCACTGAAATGGTTAAAGATTTCTTTCTCTGAACTCGAAATTGCACTATCGTTGTCGCGGGTGCGGTTCGCGGAAGGTAGGATGTTGGGTATGACTTTCGAATTTTCTAATAATTGATTGCGTTCTCAAACGTTGCGACGTTGTAATTTAATATTCAAACCGAGAATTGAGGTGTCAATTGCTAATACTGTACTGTACATTTACTCCCGCAATACCTGGTTTGACTTTCGGAATCACAGGATATCTGAAGCTATTGACTTAGCCGCACGAATCTCAAAGAAGTTGGTAACATACACGATAGCTTTGACTCTCGATGGTGATATTTGTTTACAAGCATATGATGTCCGCCCACTAAAATGCCTACTAATCTGTTTCCGTTTACATTAAGCAGGACTCTCGCTACAACAGGATAGGGTGTCGAAAGGTACTCAAAAAGGGCATGACTCTATCCGAAAATGTAGTGTTCTCCGACAGTTTGACTCCCTACATTAATATTAGTATCGCGAAATAAGGTGTCAATTGCCAATACTCCTCAACGGATTTACTCTGATATTACCTGGTTTGACTCTCCGAATCGCAGGATTGATGAAGCTATTAACTTAGCGGTTCGCCTCTCACAGAATGTGTCATTGTTCTCGAAGGGTGTGACTAACGACCCTCTAAGTCATACATGAAATTGAGGTGCTCGTCACCAAAATGTATAATAGTTCGTACCTTTGAAGACGGTGTTTTACTCCCGGTACTGCCGGTTAGTTGTTCGGAGGGTGAGGCCTTCTGTAAGAATGTTGACCCTAAACTTATAGGTATTGTTCTAAAACGGTCAAACGGTCTGCATTAATATTCATACCGTGCATTAATGGGTCTACTGCCAACACTGGTCAGCGGATATGCTCCCGGAATAACTGGTTTGACTCTCAGTGTCAGAGGACAGTTGAAGGTATTGACGTAGCTGTTTCACCCTCAAAGAAGATGGATATGTTCTCGAACGGTTTGGCTTTCGATTCTGCTACTCTTACTTGAAAATGAGGTATCCCTTTGCCAAAATGTCTAACAATTTCTTCCGGTGAACACTATGCAAGCCAATCGCTACAACGGGATAGGTTCCCGGAAATAAGGACTTCGGTTAAAATCTTGATTCTACAGCAATAAGTAACGTTCCACATCGGTATTGATCTGTAGATTAATATTCATATCGTGAATTAAGGTGTCTGTCGCCAATAATGTCAGCGGATTGACTCCTGAAATACCTGATTGGGCTGTCAGAATCATCGGATAGGTGAAGCTATCGAATTAGCCATTCCACTCCCAAAGAAAGTGCGAACGGTCTCGAACGATACAGACCCCCGATCTTCTATATAATACATGAAATTATGGTGCCTATTTAGAATAAATGGTTTCCCTGCACACGAAGTTATACTCTCGATGCAGCGGGTTAGTTTCTCGAATGGCAAGTTCTTCGGAACAACGTTTGACTTCATAGAAACTGGTAACGTTCGCAAGCGGTTTCACCCCTACTTCAATATTCAATCCGTCAATTATGGTATCTAGGGCCAATACTGCTCCACGGTTTTAAGCCCGGCATACCTGGCTTTACTTTCCGAATCACAGAATATGTGAAGCTATTGATATATCCGTTCGACTCTCATTGACGGTGGTAACATTCTGGATTAGTCTGCCCCCGATCTTCTAATTCCGACATGTAGTTAAGGTGCCTGTCACTATAATGTCTACTAATTTGCAGCTAGGAACATGAAGTTATATCCTCAATATAGCAGGTTAGCTTGTAGGAAGGTAAGGCCTACAGTAAGGAGATAGACTGTATACGAATAGGTAATGTGCAAGAACAGTATGGCGCCCAACTTCAAAATTCGAACAGTCATTAATAATGTCTATTGCCAATAGCTTTCTGTGGATTTACTCCCGGAACAGCTGATGGCTTTCGGAATTACAGGATAGAAGCTGTTACTGACTTAGCCGTTCGACTCTCAAAGTGGATGGCAACTATCTCAAACGGTTTGTCCCTCGATCTTCTTATTGATGATGCCATTAAGGTCCCTGTCACAAAGATGTTTATTAATTTGAACCTATGAACACGAAGTTATACTCTCGATACGGCTGGTTAGCTTCTCGTAGGGTAATGTATTGGGTAAGAGGAATGACTTTATACGAATTGGTAATATTCACCAACGTTTCGAATCACAACATTAATATTCGGACTCCGAGGTACGGTGCCTATTGTAAATACGTTTCATCTAATATACTCGTCGAATACCTGGTTTGACATCGCAATCACATGATAGCTGTAACTATTGACTTACACTTTCGAATCTCAAAGAAGGTGGCAACATTCTCGATCGGTTTGACCCTTCATCTCCATATTCATAATGAACTTAAAGTCGCCGTCACCAAAATGTTTACTAATTTACTGCTCCGAACACGAGGATATACTTTCGAACCGGCGGGTTAGCTTCTCCGATGGTAAGGCTATCAGCAAAATGTTTAACTCTATACCAATAGGTGACGATCAACATTGGTTTGACTGTGTACTGTGATATTCATATCATCAAGCGGGGTGGGAAATGCCAATACTGTATAGCAGATTTACTCCCGGAATACCTCATTTGACGGTCGGAATCATAGAATACATGAAGGAATTGAATGAACCGTTCGATTTTCATTGAATGTGCCAAGAATCTCGAACAGCTTGACCCATAATCTTCTTATTCATAGATGAAATTAAGGTGCCCATGACTGAAATGAATACTAATTTCATTCCCTGCACACGAAGTTCTACTCGAGATGACGCGGGTGATGTTCGCGGAGGTTAATGTCTTCGGAAAAACAATTGACTTCATAGCAGTTGGAGACGTTCTCAGCCGGCTTGACACTCTGCCTCCATATTCAAGCCTTGACGCTCTGAATCAAATGATAGGTGATGCTACTGACATAGCGGTTCGACTCCCACAGAAGGTAGCAACTTTCTCGAACGGGTTGATCCTCGATCATCTAATTCATACGCAAGTATAAGATTCCCATTACTGTAATTAAAACTAATATAATTTTCTGAACACTAAGTTATACTCTCGGTACAGCGGGTTAGGCTTTCAGCGTGTAAGGTCTCCAGTAAAGCGTTTGACTTCATACAAATTGGCAACGCACTGAAACACTTTGACGCTCTACTTTAATATTCGAACGGTAAATCGAGGTGTCTGCTGCCAATACAGTTCAGCAGATGTACCTCCGGAATACATTGTTTTACTTTTGGAATAACAGTACAGGTGAAGCTATTGACTTAGCCGGTCGAATTTCATAGAGGGTGGTAACGTCCTCGAAATGCTTGACCATCGATATTCTAATTCATGCATGAATTTATGGTGCTGTCACTAAATTGTAATCAAATGTGTTTCCCTAAACTCGTAGCTATACTCTAGATGCGGCGGATTATATTCTCGGACAGTAAGGCATTCGATAAATCGTTTGACTTTATAGCAATTAGTAACGTTCTCACACGGTGTGACGCTCTACATTAATAAACAATCCGCGACTTAAGGTATCTATTGCCCATACTGTTCAGCGGGTTTACTCCCGGAGTACGTGTTTGACTTTCGGAATCACAGGATGGATGAAGCTGTTGACTTAGCCGCCCGACTCTCAAGGCTGTTGGTAACGTTTGTGATCGATTTTACCATCCATTCAGTAATTCATACATGAATGTATGGTGCACGACGCAAAGAGGTATAATACTTTGTCTCTCTGAAGGCGAAGTTATACACTCGATACAGCGCGTCAGCTTCTCGGAAGCTAATGCCTTTAGTAGAATGTTTGACTCAATACCAACGATGCACAGCTGTGTGACACTGTACTTTAAAATTTATACCGGGAAGTAGGTATTTAAATGCCGACACTGTACAGCGGACTAACTCCAAGAGTACCTAGTGTGACTCCCGGAGTCACTGGATATGTGAAGCATTTTCTTCGATGTTCGGACACTCGAAAATGTGATAACTTTCCCGTACGGTTTGACCCCCCATCTTCCAATTTATATATGAAGTTATGGTGTCATCACTGAAATGAAGACTAATTTCGTTCTCCGAACACGAGGTTATACTCTCGATTCAGCGTGTTAGGTTCATGGACAGTAAGGTCTTCAATAAGACTTTTGATATTACACCAATAGGTAACGTTCTACAAGGGATAGAGTCTGTACCATAATATTTAGACCGCGAACGAAGATGTCCATTGCCAATACTGTACAGTTATGTGTCTATCGGAATGCCTGATTCGTCCTTCGGAAACACAGGACAGGTGAAACTGCTGACTTATACGTTCGACTCTCAAGAAAAGGCGGTAACGTTCTCGAACCGTTTGACAATCGATCTTCGAATTCATTCACGAAATGAAGGTGCCCGTCACTAAAATTTAAAGTAATATGTTCCACTGAACTCCATATTATACGCGCGATTCGTCGCATTAGACGCTCGGAGTTTACGGTTTTCTGCAAAACGTTTGACTTCAATTCAATTGGTAACGCCCTAAAACGGATAGACATAGTACCTTCGTATTCAGACCATGAATTAGAGTCAGCAATGCCAACACTTTTCAGCGGATTTACTCTTGGAATACCTGGTTTGTCTCTCGGAATCACAGGTTAAGTGTAGCTACTAACTTAGCCCTTCATCTCTCAGGGAATGAGGTAACGTTCACGAACCATTTGATCCTTGATCTTCTCATTCATACATGAAATAACAGGGCCCGTCACTAAAATGTACACAAATTTGCTTATCTATACACGACGTTGTACTGTCGATACTGCGGGTTAGCTTCTCGTATCGTAAGGTCTCCTTTAAAGAGATCATCTACGACATGACTCTCTACCTGATTATTCATACTGCGAAATAGGGTAACTAGTGCAGCACTGTGCAGCGGATTTACTCCCGGAATACCTTGATTGATCCTCGGAATCACAGGATTGGTGAAACCATTGCCTCCTCCGTCCTATTCTCAAAGATGCTGGTAATGGTCTCGAATGATTTGACGCACGATCTTCTAATTCGTACATGAAAATAAGGTGCCCGTCACTGAAAAGTATACTAATTTGTTCCTCTGAACTCGAAATTACACTCTTTATGCCGCGGGTGCGGCTCGCGGAAGGTAAGATCTTCGGTATGATTTTTAACCTTTGTACCAATTGGTTGCGTTCTCAGATGATGCGACGGTGTATTTCAATATTCAAACACAGAATTAAAGTGTTTATTGCTCATACTGGACTGCACATTTGCTCCCGCAATACATGGTTTGACTTTCGGAATCACAGGATATATGAAGCTATTGGCTTAGCCGTACGAAACTAAAAGAAGGTGGTAACGATCTCGAACGCTTTGACTCTCGATGTTGATATTAGTACACAAGCATGTGGCTCTCTTCCCCTAAAATGCCCACTAATCTGTTTCTGTTTACATTATGCAGGACGCTCACTACACCAGGATTTGATATCGGAAGGTAAGGTATTCAAGCAAGGCATGGCCCTATACGAACTGGTAATGTTCTCCGACGGTCTGACTCCCTACATTAATAATAATACCGCGAAATATGATGTCAATTGCCAC
>NW_027471841.1:0-19025 GCF_051020765.1 Lasioglossum baleicum | reverse complement strand
TTACATGAATACTCGAATATTAGTATAGAGAGTAAGAGACACTCCGTTGGAAGGGAGTAAAGATCAATATCTAAGTTCCGAGACATATTATGTATATAAAGTTATGGGAATAGACAAAAACACGATAGAAATGTGTTTGTGCATTTTTCACAAATTGGAATATCAACATTGAGAAGGAATCTGAGAGCGAAGAAAGGTTGGCAACCCCTGTTATATGTCATAGTGCTTTAAAATCGTGACTATCCGACGCAGTCATGAAGTCGGCCCCAGTTCCGGAAATTCTGTCAAGGGATGATTATTTGATTTTATTCGAAATTCGAGACGCCGAATTGCCACGGGTACAAATGCCTCCCGGCAAAAGGTTAAAACGGTAAGGTTAACGAAACGAGGCTCCGGTGGTCGTTTCGTTTGGTAATTCGGGAATCAATGATAATCGAATTTCGTAACGTCCACGTCTTGCATTTCTGGCGCATACATAATGTTTCCAAATAATAGCATGTTATGTTGCAGTGGCGCCACGAACGACGTGTTTCTCGCAAGAGTACACGAAAATGTAAATGCGATAACGATATCGTTTCTGCAAGAATGCCAGGTTTCGTGTCAATTTTACAATCACAGCTGCTGATAACACTAACTGCTGCGCACTTACCATCTCCGAAGTATCAAAGATAGTAACGAGATAAGGTATATCTCGGACATAACCTAAAAATACGCTGATCACGATTATGCTAGAAATATATCATCGGTATAATAATCATACGAATTAGAAAATTTGGACAATGGTTTATCCAATACGCAAGAATTACATAAGCTATCTCGGTTATTATAATTATAATTGAAACAATTACAATAGCGAATGATACGAGACATAACTATCCTCAAAGTAAGAACCTTAAAAAATCTAGAAACAGAAAAAATTAACAACAAGTTGAACACAGAGTTTCCGATATTGATATTATAAATTTTTATTGTCCTCAGAAATTAATACGACGTCAATGAATTATAGCAGCGAACGATACGTGATATACCTATTCTCAAAGTAACAATCTTAACAACCCTGGAAAGAGAAATATTAACCAACAAGTTCTTCACCGAATTTCCGATTATTATAAATATAAATTTTTTTCATCGCCAGAAATCAATACGAACTCAATGAAGTATAATAGCGAATGAAACGAGACAAACATAACATCAAAGTAAGAATCTTAATAAGTCTAGAGACAGAAATATTTATCAACAAGTTCTTCACAGAATTTCCGATTTTTCTATTTATAAATTTTTATCATCGACAGAAATTAATACGAAGTTTAGGAATTATAGCATCCAATGATACGAGACATACCTAATCTCAAAGTACGTAACTTAATAAACCTAGAATCAGAAATATTTACCATAAAATTCATCACGGAATTTCCGATTATTATAATTATAAATTTTTATCATCGTCAAAATTTAATACGAAGCTATGGAATTATAATAGCGAATGATACGAGACGTACCTAACTACAAAGCAAGAATCTTCATAAACCTAGAAACAGAAATATTTACCATCAAGTTCTTCACGTTCTCACATTTCAGTGAGTAAAATGAGTAAAAGAGGTGTGATATCTTCTAGTAGATTACGCACAGGAAAAAAAAGCGTCCAATTGAAAATGGATTCATTGGATTATTACAAACCTTCAGACATGTTTTAAAGTTATTACCTAATGGATGATTTTTAAAAAATTATGATTTAATGCTTTCTATTGGTCTAATGACTATATATATTTCATCATTTACTTTTTTGATTTATTTATCCACGAAGTAATTTAAATAGATTGTTTGAATATGTGTATTCAACGATTCTTGTTTTTTATGTTAGTTTAACAATTTTTCAGGGTCTGTAATTCGTTTATTTTCTAATAATAAATATTCAATATTCGGATGAATTACACCAATTGCTCAAATAAGCTCAATTGGAATTAGAATATTTTTTATGTTTTCAATTTTTACCATTTTAATTGATAGATTTTTTAAAAAGTATTACAAATTAAATAGAACAAATAATGGTATTAATTTTATTTCTACTAAATAATAATTTTATCTGATTTAAATTATTATTATTACCGAATATAAAATTTTTTAATGGTTTGAATTTTACTTATAGTTAGGGTTGCGTATTGAATTCTATTTGAAGGAAAATTATTATCTTATGATCAATATCGCAAAGGTCTAAATGAAGTTGAATTTATATAACTATTACAAACTTTATGAGATGCGTAAATTAGGCATATTTTTTATTCAAAATCGTTTTAAAGCCATGGTGATGTAGGTCGTTGCATTCATTTTGACATGCACTACAATGTTGCATTATAAAACACTCTTGTTAATATGCAAGGAATACTGCTATCATTGAATGGCAAAAATTATTTTCAGAAGAAAGTAATGATTTATCATATACATTATTTTAAATCAAACAATTTTTAATGATAAGATTTCCCGTATCGATGATATAACGAAGATATTAACACTAAAATTGTGTATCCAAGTAAAAGTTGAATAATAAGAGTAAAAAATTATACTTAATATGACGATTCTGCTTGAATAAAAATCAATATTAAGTCAAATTCGTTTTTTCAATTGGCACTCTATACTTTTGACCCTAATATTATTGTAGCCAACATGTAATCAAAGTTAATCGCTTATTACACCATGACCTTGGGGTCACTTAGAATTCATGAAAATGAAGATTGCAACAAAAAGTGACAAGCTGTATGAATGGATGATAATAATCAGTATTTATTATTAAGACTTGAAATTACATTTACATCACGAACCTCTGGTAAATGTTGTATTAATGGAAACTTATTTATGAAATTATCTACGAACTGTCGGCAATTCACAACAAAGGAAAAATGTAAACTTGTGATAACTTAGCTCTCTACGGATGGGCCACGTAATTTGTAGAACATATATTGGACGGCTATGATCCTATTGCTTTGGTCATCACGATTCACGAATTTGTCACTACTTGATTCTTTCCATGGAATCATCTGCAGTCAATAGCTTATGCTGTTCCAATATAAAATATGAAATATTTAAATTTTAGTTTTAATAATAATTTAATAATATTATTGTTACTTTTTTGTCATGAATCTTGTTAAATCATTTTTTAATACAATGTTGCTCACGTATTATAACTTTGTTTTGTCTATTTACACAGGAGGCATCCTAATTATATAGGATTTGTCATCGGTTAGGCTACAGAAAACACATTTCTAGTAATAATATATGTTTATTCACACATTGTTCTCGACGTGTTCTTAATCACTTCCTTACAATTATTCGCTATTAACAAATACTCACAACTACTAACTCGCTCGTATCCTAACACGCAGCTTTATACCCATGCTCTCTTCTTCAGTCATGCATTTCGGCACGCACCCTTGCTCGATGCGTCATGTACCCTAAACGTTCAATCCCAAACATACACACGATAATGCCATTGATATCCATGCGATCCAGTTGCACGCAGTCACTTTCATCCTTCCGCAACCACTTGAGGTATTAACTGAACGCCTGAGCCGAAGTAATTGTAAATTTACAATGATAATGGAAATGATAATATCTTTAATTAATAAGAAATACTTGAAAGTGCAGTTAAATAAATGCATTAAATGCACTATGCACATTTAGTAAAATAATTTTCAAACTAGAATACGTTTCTCTTACAATACCTATTTTTCTATACAGACAAGAAGCCTCATTTTGTACTTAAAACATTTTTCGAATAGACAGAAATGAAAAAAATATTTCAATCAAAGGTTATTAACATATATTTTCATTACTTTTAGAAATACAAAAATATATTATATGGGCACTTTCCGAAATATCGCTCAAATCATCGATGGAATATTTTAGTATGGTCGTAGTATGGTGGAGGACGTCGTGTCTTAGGTGCTGCGGGATCGTCGTCGGTCGTGCGGTCGAGAAATCGTGCGATGATTCGATGGTATTTCGAATCACGCGCGGCGGTTCTGATATATACGACCCTCCGTTGTCGATCCTACCGGTTGAAGACAACGCCGTGGTTCTGTTATGGAGTCGGCAGCCGCGTATGTCGACGAGGATGCCGAAATGGCTCAGGCAATCAGTGGCGATGAAGGGCTTGTCAACGTCTCCAACTATAAATATCCGTAAGAAGGCTCGCCGTCGATGCTGATCACCGCGAACATCTCGTACGATGTCTTCTCGGACCGGCGTGTTACGCAGAGGTCGGAGCCCGTGTCGATGAGATATTTCACCTTCATCACTTTATACGTGACAAACAGGTGGCTGGATTTAAGGCCAGTATTGTTACAAGCGCTCAGTGCCGGATCTAGGCGTATTTCCGGAATTTTATATTTGTATGGTGGCCTGCATTTCGTGATCCAATTTTTGAATGTCTGCTGGTAGCAGCAGATCTTGGGGCCGGTCAAAGTTCAGGTTGCTGCCTGCTGCTCTCACTGTTCGACTTGGAACACCGACGGGGCGCTGTTCCTTTCCGTTCTTCCGGGCGGGCAAAAGATAATGCGTCACTCTAGAGTCCAGATTCTCCAGCTTCAGCAGAATCATCGTGTGGTGAGATCGGTCCTGATGGACTCAACTTGCGAGTGGCCAAAACCGTCGCCGTGATCCAGTTAACCATATGCGCGACTTGGTCCAGGAATAGATCCGTCTGGGCTGTCACGATTGCTCGATAATCCTAGGCAGCCAATCACCTACAAATACTTCAGATACTTTTCCGAGACGATGAATCCTGATAATTTTCGGATAATCGCAATGAGTGCGTGTCGTCGTCGATCTCCTCGTGCTCCAGCATTTGCTGTGTCAGTCTACCTTGTGACATTGATCATTCGCTTGAGTAGCTCGGTTTCAAGGTTCCGTACTTGCTACGCTCCATCTGGTTCGTGAAGATGTCGCAGACTTCTTCTGCGTACCTGAGCTCCAGTTTAAATAAGATGTGGAAGAACATCCTCGTGTCTACTGTGATCCCGTTTAGGGCAAACTAGGCCTCGATTTGAGCGAATCATACGTCGAATCGCTTCGCAAGACTTACATGATACTGGTGACCATTTTCAAATTCAAATAAAATATTACAATGATTTTTCGAAACTGACAGTAAATTTTAACAAAATAGTTGGCATAAATGAAAAGCAATAATAGAGCACTACGTTAACACAACGAAATAGAGGCACCCATTATCACCGAAACACTCGAAAAATTTGAATCCATTGTATGCACCGCGGCAACAAAGAATTCTTCTGCGATATACGAACCTGAAAACTTCGGGAATCACACTACACCGCGGTGGAATAATGATGTTAATTTTTCACTCAAAAAAAGTCACCACGCATTCAACCCCATACAAAAAAGCATACAACGAGAACTTAATAGAATTCAAGAAATTGCGATCCAAATTAGAACGATTAAAGAGAGCAGTGAAAGTCATCGTTATCATACAAAACACCAACAAGCGTATATGGAGTAAAATTATTATGGAGTAAATATTCAAACTAAACTCAAGTGACTGCAAATACTCCTCAGAAATCCTTGTCCATATTAACCACCATGGGAATCAAACCATAAAATCTATAACTAATCAAGAGGAGTAAAACATGGGCACTACTCTATACATAATCGTAACTGAAGGTGGATTCAAGGAAATTCTTCAGATGATAAACGGCTCTTCACCAGGTTCAGATTGCATTCCGAATTGATTGCTGCAAATTCTTCCACAAATAGGAAAAAATCATCTTCTTAAGATTTTTAACTCCATTCGGATCCATAAAACCTTCCAGTTAACAGGAAAATGGAAGAAAAAACTATATCAATAACTAAAAAGAAACAAAATAAAAGCGTACAGCTATCGTCTAATAGCAGTAACTAATAATATCTACAAATTAATGGAAAAAATAGTAACCGAAGACATAGATGGTACTTGGAAGGATATAAATTTTTAACTCCAGTCCAACACGCATTCCGACAACATCGCTCTACCACTGACGTTCTAACATACACTGAGACGGATGATCCGAGTATGCTATCTTTTATAGTAAATTTCTTACCATCAGAGTCGTCCCAGTAAGAGTCAATCAAATTTTAATTATATCTTCTTTATACCTTTAATTATATCTTCGGATAAAAGATCAAGATCAATAAGTCAAAAAATTAAATTTACCTGCACCGCCTTCCATTAAAATTAACGAATACCTGTCCTCATCTACATTAGAGAATATTACAGTCATTAAGCGTAAACAAGAATCTACAGCCTCTTCGATCATTTTAACACCTGAAATTGACTTAGAATAATTCGACTCTATTAAGAATAATAGTAACAGCCAAAAAACACTGAATTTAGATTTTGAGAATTAAATAATAATAAATATCTTCGCTATAATAAATCATACACAGAGGCCTCAAAATCTGACCACGGAGTGGGATACGCCATTGTTACCGAAGACAAGTCAATTAAACATCACCAGCTTAACTAAACGAAAGATAGGTTACAACCGATTCGAACAGCGATAATTCATTGGTTCACGAGCGACTTAGCGATAAAGTTGGAAGACAACCGAAGACTCGAATCGCGCGCCACGACTGCGGAAAATCGAGTGTTTGGTAAAGGGCAAATGGTGCCCTGATTGGAGAATTGGGACCAAGGGCATTTCCGTAGTCCGTGAACCTGCACCTTAAAAGGAGAAAAAGTCCATCGACAGAAGGCGGTGGTGGAGGAACCCCTTTCGACACAAAGACATATATGGTGGTCATCCGTTCGTTAGGGACCTTACAGATAATGGTGACGCCTGAAAAATATCCATTTATGCCTTCTTAGAGCGTCCAGATCTAAGAGTGTCACGCACGCGTACTGACGTTGACTTTTCGTGGGCACCTTGTCAACTGGATCGCAAGTGCGGTAGCAATGATATTGAAACAGGGTCGCAGGGGTTCGCGTGCCTGGGACCGGCCGAATCAATAAATATGAAAATTTCCTAACGAAGGCAACGATAACACGGCATGCTAGAAAAATTCTTGCTATTCGATCATTTGGATCCGACCGTTGGGAGACTGTAACGGGAAGACGTTTTGCGTAGTGTGGAATTGGTAAACATAGATTTTAACGTATATTTATATACATTGATGTAATAAAAGAGTGAGGTTTGAGTGAACGAGTGTGCATAGAATATCAGTATGAGCGAATTTAGGATGTTAAGAAAGAACGAGTATGCGTGTAGTGAATGAACGTGATATGAATTACATGTGAGTGTGAGTAACTTACGAAGGGAAAAAAGGAGAAATCAGAGAGAAAATGGAAATCTTAGTTATATCGTTGCGAGTAGATGTGGGAGAGAGTATCGTACACGAGAGTCGCGACCCATTTTTAAAGTTTAAAATAAATATGTATTATATTTCGATAAATATATTATCTTTTACTAACGCATAGTATATACTAGGCTATACAATCTAATAAGTTTTTCATTTAGATATCAGTTATATATATAGTCAGTATATATGTATATATATATCAGTTATATATTGTATGCATGCGCGCGTTACAATGCTGAATATTCTTAAAGATTAGATCTTATAACTAATTGGTTTAGGATATTACCGATTTACAGTTTATTATATCCATTTTGAGTATGTACATGTTTCTCCATAGTGAATTTATACTTGTTTTTTTAATATGCATAAAAGACGAGCAATAAATAATTTTTATAGGACCTCCCGTCTCTTTTCTATATGATAACTCTTTGCACAGTACGCATTCATCTCGTGAAAGGATATCCGCATATAAAATATAAAGATAAAATAATTAAAAGCAAACAATTTGTAAAACTATCAAAATGTATTTCCCTTAGGATGCGATAAAACACCTGCGATACACCTAATTTTTATACCTGTACAAGAGAGGTCTATTCGAATGAAGCTTTGTAGAGATGTAGAACTTAAGAATAGACACAGATTAATGTTTTGGCACTCAAAACTAAATTACTAAACATGTAAGTGCTACTCGCTCTACCTTCTTCCATTTAGTTTATGCATATATTATGAGCAGATAAATTAAGATATTAACCCTTTGCACTTCGAATTATACTTCAATTTTGTAACCTGGAGCTATCAACGTTTTTAAGCGTTTTATTTGAAATTTACCTCCACTAAGAAATAGGATAATTTAACTATATAAATACAGAGAGAAAGAAATTCTGTCGCGTTCTTACAAGTTCTAGTCCATTCATAGGGTGTCACAACTCGTTTGTACAATAATTCTATTGCTCCCCCCCTCCCCCCTCGTACTCCATGTATATGGTTGTCGTGAACAAAGCTACTGTGCCATCGTGTCTTTACCTCAGACACGGGATCGCCAATTCGTCAAAATATAGAATCAAATAAAAAATAACATTTCAGGGCTTATTAATGGATATCTCTTGAAACGAATTCTCGATGGCGAGTCACACTCATAGTGGGAATGCAAAGGGTCAAAGAATCAAGTAAGATGTTTACCTGTAACGGAAATTACGTCTCCCGTATTATAGAGTATTAGCAGTATACTTCGACATAGGATAAAACATTTCTTCAGAAGACCATCATCAGAGGTCCTCAAATGCTCGTATTTTCGTCAATTCCTTTTATTCGGAAGTTAAAATCTGTTTATTTGACGCCTGGCCGATTTTGTGACCACTTTATATCATGGACGGAATTAAAATTGATAAAAATAATATATACATGTGATTGGTCATCACCTGGATGACTGTTATTCTTTGGGTGGGTATGAACGTAGAATACATAGAATTGCTTGGGGCGTTCCTCGAATACGAGTAACAATATACAGCGACTCTGGTTCGGCACGGGTGTTCATGCTGATATCTAAAGTGCGTGCAGATTGTACGAACAGAGTATTTATGGCAGTATCGAATGCCAGTGAAGATATCAATTATATATAATTACACCTATATCTTCTTTTAAATATTGTAACTCAAGGTTGACGAATAAAATTTTGGTCTAAAGTTCGATATCAAAAATGTTAATTCAAAAATAATTAAATCTCTTAGAGAAAAATCTCTGACATGAATTATTATGTCTACAGTACGGTTAACCACACGTATCTAGATAAATATGTGCGATTCTACAAAGTTTTGTTTAAAATTATACTTTTTAGAAAAATATGAGCTTGTAGCTCAATAATTTTTATTATCGTAGCCTAAGAATGTAGATTTATAGCATTTTCTAAAGCACTAAACAGGAAATTTTATCCTATTCAGTTATCATTTTTGGGGCAATATTTGTTGCGTTTAGTTTTGATTATAACCGAGCAAACTGAAAAATTTCACATTTCTTATGGAATGACATAACACAATTTATAATATCCTATATATAATAATAATAATGATAATATTAATGACAATGGTAATACTAACAATAATTTATGAATAATCTAAATAATCTACAAATTTTTAGTTACATTTTCCGACGGTACGGATAAAGAAATACAATAATTCAACTTTATTGTTGATTGTTAAATCATTAAGTATGTAATACTTTTGTGACTTACAAAGAATATTTTTAAAATCTAAATGAATCTGATCTTTTAACACGTGTAAAATGATATTTTTAACGAAAAAGTCAGGAAACCGTTACAAATGAAATGAAATGAAATAAAAACGCTTACGAAATCCATAGAATGTACTATACACATTAGAAGAAATATACATAGGAATTAAAATACGACTACTTGGTCCATTTTGGTGAACTAAAATTACATCATGTAAATATAATCATACATCTCGCTTTCATCTTATCATCGTGGAAGGTGTTGATTATAGGCACGTCATATAGCGATGGAAAATTATACAAGACGCCTTGCTGAAGATAGTTCTTTTAACACGTTCGTTACGACAACCCGACGAGATGCGGCGTGACTCGTCGAAACGCGACAGGGTGAAAAACTCCCACAGCTATACAGGGTTAATCGTTTAATTCGCTCACCCATATTGTGTATAAACTGTATGCTGCGTACGAAGATATTTCGAAAGAAAATACTTCATATAAAATGGAATATTCAGTGTAATAATCAATTTTTTTTAATCAGAATATGGAGGTCAAGTCGAACTTTTCAACCTTTATGCGTTAAAAAAATTGTTGAGATATATGAAGTCAGAAATTAATAATTACCTTGATTTACTTTATTTTTGATGCTGCAAATGTTCGAAGTATTGTCCATTACAATCATTGAACATTTATATTTTGATAAAACAAGAAAGAAGTCGTTAAAAAATAATTACTGCTCCATACGTGTATGAAACAACTTTCGTTTGAAACATTCCCTTCTTTCTCTTCCATCGATAGTTACTTATGTCGCATTAGATCTCGGAATATATACCAATGCCCTCGATAAAATTAAACAGATTCGTTATATTCACAATAAAGTTCTTAATCTCGCTATTATCTCTTTTAGTTTTGCAATTCTTCGTACTATGGTTGAAAGCATTGCATTCTGAAGGAACAAAGTGTTTCACGATGAGATCTTTGTTACAGTTTAAACATCTCGGACTGTAAGCTTTTATTATTAGGCGTGGCTGGATTAATCTAAATTGTCCTATGAAGATTCGTGTTACCTTACCTGCAGCATATTAAGTCACATATAAAGAAATGAAATTAAAATATCCGTGGAAAAAGAAGAATATTATTTATGTAGTTCACAACTATTTGGACTTATAAAATTCGACGTAAATTAAAAATTAAGGAAGGCATTAATATTTGTCTCCAATTCTTTTTATTGTTTCGACAATTAAGAAATCTTTTACTAACTGGTAAACCTAGATGAAAGAAATAACTTTTCTTTTAAAATTTCTAAAATTCATAAATTTGTTTCTGAAAATGTATCATTATAGGCTCAACAGTTTATTAAATATTTGCAATTAAAGTTTCACTCGATATACAGTCTGTCGTTGTAAGAGAAATTTTATCGTAATTTGGTGAATAAAAAAAATTTAAGCTTATTTAACTTGCAATTTTTAAATAATATAAATCATAGTTTAAAAATAAATATAATATCGGATGTAGAGTTATTCGCGTTAATCTTCAGATACAATTATAATTTTAATTTTTACATTCCATATTACGATTAAATATTTATGCAGTGGATCGGGATATTGAGAATCTAATGGCAGAAAGAATTTCTATTTGGTCCAAATTATTCTTACATTTTTCTAAAAAGAACGAAGAAAGCAGCCAATTTTTATGTCACATTAATATTCGGACAGCCTGCACATTTAAATTGAAATTATATTTCAACAATTTTTTACGAAAATTTCGCGTTTATATGACATATATGACATATTACCGAATATATCACGTCGAATAACAAATACAGATAGAATGAAATTACAAAACACTATCGTTCATTTATGATTTTCGTTATTTACTCCTTATATAGTATCATATATTACATGATAATTTTACTATTCGTTCATAACATTACCTTTTTTGCATCACGATCACCGAACAATTTTTTCAACACGCAACATATATAATCATATTGATGTAAAAAGAAAAATTATTTCATGCGCTTAAGTCAAATTTCTTACATATATACATACCTTTACAGAATGATGTCTTCGTTGATTTTCTGCCTTTTAAAAAAGAATCTGAAAATAATAATTTTATTCTGTAAAAATATATTTATTTCTTATTTTTTATTGAAAATAGCAGTGAGCTTAGTGTACAATATATTACATTCATTGCCAGGAAAATTTGGAGTATTTTACTTTAGGAGTAAAGATTTATTTTAACGGTATTTCATAGAATTTAATAATACCTAATTTCAGATATAGTGCAAAAATAAGATTTACCCTTTTTTAATAAGTCCTAACTGCCTATAAACTTTTTCCGTGACAAATCGCAATTCACTTCGAGGTATCTGTAGAATGGGTTAACAGGGTTACAATAACTGCATTTGTCAACTTCTCTGAACTAATGAAAGTGATTTAGGATGGACGAGCACCTTATAGCGTTATTGAATACCTGACGTACAAATATGAGATCGGAAAATATCCTTCCATTCGTAGTTTTCCCCGAGAAGTGGGAAACGAAACGCACCAACTGATGTTGAATGGTTCCGATCCTTTTACGAAGAAATAACCGGTATTTTGATATTGTATTTTAGTATTTAGAATTTAACAGTTTGTACTAATTTTGCTTTAGTATTTTGCATTTTATAATATTTTTATGTTTCTGATTGAAATTCTAATAGTTAGCGTTATTTTAATATCGTACAATTTTTATTATCAATTTTCTGTTTTCGTTATTATTTTGTTCTCTATATACCTTTTGTCAGTCGTTTCTATTCGTTGCCACAATCTTTCCTTCTTTTCTTTCACTGAATTTGCTCAAGATACGTAAATGTGCACGAGATAATAATACATAAATGTATAATAAATGTAACTTTATCATTCGCGTGATTATTAGTTGCTCTACATGTTTCTATATGAGTCGCGCGCCTGTCAGTATGTTGGTACAATATCGATAAGAACCTTCTGTACCCAGAAATTTCGTTCACGCAATTAAAAGAAAGCACGATGATAGATGACGTCTGTTGTATTTAGCAGCTCCAGCGGCCTTAGGCCAACACAACACGAAACAAATGTGTCACTACAATTACCAATTAGCCAATTGCTTGTAAGCTTTGAAACTAGGATTCGGCCCGCACGATCGCCACAAGAGACGTCTGAACTCATTGACGGATCGATAGGAACTGAAAGGTATTTTGTTTTTCTCTATATAGATCATATATATATTTATTTATATATTTGTACATAGCTCGCATAATTTCTTAATTACTTTAACGTCATTTCTCTAATCTATTTCTGTTCGTGTTACTCTCCAGCATCGCGCTATTGTATCGTATTCATTATTTAATATCATCAATACTGAGCATTCAACTCGAAAATCTTTATAAGAATGTAATCATTCATAATTCACCTAGTAAAAAGTCAATTATATTTTTAATAAACTGAAATAAGTAGAAATTGTGCGTGCATTCTGAAATACGACTATTTTATTTCATACACGCACAGAAAGTGGCATCTATTATGTAGGAATACACGAAGAAATGATTTTGTCTGTCAAACGTCACGCTGCGAAAATCGTACATTTAAAAATAATTGTCCCTCAAATTGCTTCAATTAAATTATAGCATTTTATTGGATTCCATCGATTACTTTCATCCTCACGCGATCTATTTTCCATCCATCTGATGAATTTTTCGGTACAACTGAGCTTAAACTCTACTCTATTCCTATATTGATGCTTTTTTAAAATCATTTTTGCTTTTAATTATATGTCTCCGAGTGCTAACTTCTAGTTCGTCCCAGATTCATTCCCTAACGTTCAAATCAGGTGACGGCGGATGTATATTTATTTCCTTGGAACACTTATAAAGAAGTCACTTCAGGATCGTTGTTGCTGTAAAATTTAACCTTTTACAAACGAGTGTCGGCAAATAGCCGTCCAAGCCTTTTTACCCTTGCGGACGCGAATAGGCATATAATCGCGCAATTCTCACGCTGCAGCTCGCGTACGTCTGTCGTTCTATACGATAAGATACCCATGGGTATACTAGCTTCAGGAGTCAATTTTCACTTCAATGAAATTAGTGACGTTAAGCTATGAAGTCTTATAATCTGTTCAATGTAAACACACGATGCTAGACCTCGGTAGAGTCAGAAGGAATTTCAGTTCATCGAGGGTCTGCTTTCAGTGTCGCTGACAGGCAAACCATCAGGCTTTTCGTATATTTTATATCTCAGAACACGTCCAACACGATGGTTAAAAAACCAAAAGACAACACGTTCGATAGTGACAGTACCGATGAATACTACTTTCAATCTGACAAGACGTATTAACGAAAAATAATTTTGTTTTTATATCGCAAACGTCCAATGTGAATATTTTCTTTAATGTCGGCTCGAATGACTCTCGTTCACAGTGATGTCCTAAGCACGAAGTGTTAAAGCGAAAGAATATTCCTACTATCATTTTTTACTAATGTACACCGTTTCCTAAATATATTTTAACTTCGTTAGTAAAGGGCATTAATAATCTCACACTGACAGAATCGCTAAAAAAAACGTCCACGTAAAAGATTTCAACAAAGGCGATTTGGTAAATTGGGAGTGGGGAAAACAGTAGACACCACTGGTCCTTATTTCTCAATTGTTACTCTGCATCGATGTGTAGATGTGCACTTATGAAAACATTGATTTGAAGCATCACCACTTACGAAACAAAGTCGCGCGTACGAGACAGCAGCCGGCAAAGTGCTACGACGCTGTTTGGAATTGTGGAAGTGAAGGGGTAACTGCATCGGTTATACTCTTCGATCATCGAGACCGTTAGGTTGCTTCTACGAATTTCGACAGAAGCGGTTAAGGTATCAGGTGTTTCAACGTGGCCATAAAAATAGCTGTTGATCTATATCGATGAGAGGACACTGCGTCCTTAAGGAGACATGTGTATATGTAACTGTGTTTTCTTTCGTTCGTCGCGTTCGATTTCATCGGTTTATCCCCCTTAGTTTTTTCGTACAGCCTATGTATCACGGGTCCCCGACGAGTTGGAGCAGTCTTTTTATTTCTTCACGGCTGACTGATTCCGATTACAGGCAGTGACCACTATTGGCTGAAACGACGACAAAGATGATCGATGGTCCATAGCAAGATCGAGCGAGATACAGTTAATTTTAGTAAACAAAATACTAACGTCGATGTTGCCATATCCTATCGCACTCGGTCTCGCTTCGACCCGTCAATCATCTTCGTCGTCGATTCGACCAATAGCAGTAATCACTGGCTGTGATGAAGCATGATACAAATATTCGTTGAGTGATCAGAGTCCGTTTTTCTTTACTACCAGTCCGGCCTTTTGGCAGCACCTTTTTCGATTAGTAAAGAGTAGGTCAAGAACGAAGAACACTTTGTCGTTCCCTTATAATAAGTATAACTCAAAATCGAAATAAGTATTCAGAAAATAAACTATCCTTACATGACGCCCCTTTGTATACCGTGTTGAAAAATATCGCATTTTGTTAGTGACTCTGTGGGCAATACCCCTGGTGAGAGGTCTATGCATAACGTACTTATATGCATATTAGACCAACGTTAGAGTTCTCCTTTTTTGTTCGCTTCTATTACTCATCACGAGTATATGTACATACTAAACATATCGGACAGTGTTTCGTCTCGTAAAAACGTTTAGAGAATACTTGGCTAAAGGATTTTGGTGGGTATATAATGCAAGTATATCTATATTTATTATGTAGTAATATAAAACGAAATGAACATTCCTAGTTAATAAATAAATTAAGCTATCAAGCTTTTGAGCGAAAAACGGACTACAGCCAAAATTGCGCACTACCGATATTTCCATTATATTTTGCGGGAAACCCTTGGAAACAAAAGAAAATCACGAAACATGATTGATTATATTCCTCAGCTCGTTAGCGAGCAATAAAGTCTCGTGGTGAAGTCTAAAATCGAAATTAAAACAAAAAAATAATAAAGGTGAGCTAAACTACGGTAGAAACGCGATTAACTGATGTAAGAAGTTTTGAAAATTATTAAAATTATCGCGAAATTGTGAAGATTGTAAAAAGAAATGTCAGCACTGTGCGGTATATTACAAAACGAAAGCGAAAGCGAAGATACAATAAGTAGTAACTCAAGAAAAGTCCGAAACAAGAAGTCGAATGCATACGATGAAATACGGATAGTGCGTAAAGTTAAAGGTAATTCCAGGATGAATGTCCTTAAACTTACTAACAAAGTTGAAACGTATTTATCGAACACGGTGTACATTAGTAAAGAATGAAATTATTTTCTATCCCTTTAACCGTTTGCGGTCGATCCGCTCGACGAGCGAGCGTCGCTGTGCACGAGAGTTATTCGAACTGATGATAATAGAAATTATTCACATTAGTGAATACAAGTAGTACTCATCCAAAACTGTCACTATCAAACGTATCGTCTCGTCGTCTTTTAGCCATCATGTGTAACATGTGTTATAAGGTATAAAATATATGAAAAGCTAGCTGGTTTCTCTGGTAGCGACATTGATAGACAGACTCGCGACAAACTGAAATTCGTTGTAATTCGACTATTGTCTCGCATCGTGAGTTTACACTGCACGGTATATAAGACTTCACCGTTACAGATATTTATTTTCATTGAAAGAAAATTTATCTCCTTAGTCTAGCACACCCATGTGTATCCAATCGTTTACGACAACAGGCGTACGCGATCCCCAACGCGACAATTAGGCTACATGCCGACACGCGTCCGCAAAGTGTTAAATTATATAGCGACAATAATCCTATGGACTCGTCGCGTGTAGCTTGGATGTGGCTTCTTTATAAGTGCCCTAAAGTAATGAGTATATGCCCGCCATCACCTGATTTGAACGTTATGGGGTATATATGGCTCGACCTAGAAATTAGATTTCGAAAACATTCCATTAAATTCACAATTGGGTTTCAAAGGAGCATTTTTATTTCAAGTACTTACGATAATCTGAGAAGAAAATGTTTTGATACCGACATCCGAAGAGAGGAGAGCGACAGTTAGAAATCGTGATTCGTTATACTCTCGCGTACATATAAATGCACATGCCCACAGCCAAGCTGTTTCATGCCGAATTTCCAATATAGCGTTCAGATAATACTAAATGATGACAGATGCATCTCCCTAGAGTGATCTTTCCTGTGGAGAAATGTTAACGCTTCTAAATCTATCACATGGGTATTAGTCACAGTTAAGATTATGTTTACATTTACTCTCATACATCACCATCGCATATTTTTTCTAATACTTCTATATTAAAACTAAGTATCATCAAAGTTGATACTGTCTACCTCTTTCTATATACAATTTTCCTTACTTTTCCAATATTTACATCGATATTATAGTGTAATACTAATTTTATACGTGCTAAAACAGTTACAGCACTGTCATCTCTTGCAATTTAGGTGGTTTGCTTCCCTTTTTTTTTCAAACTCTCCTTAAACTCGTAAATTTTTGCCAATGTGATAAAATGTATGCGCAGATGAACAGTTTTGCTGTCTCGCGTGCATTTCCATTACATTCTCCAAGTAATAGCAAGTATTAGCCAAGTATATCAACCTTTCAATGTTAATACATTTTTGCTAAGTTAATACTAAGTAGGATTTATTCTCGTGAGAAGTCAACACAAAGCGTACCAAGTGGGGTCATATGAGCCCTTTCGAAACTTACTTTAGAATTGTACATTCACTGTTGTTTCTATATCTCATTTGACTTTTTATATATTATTATATCACCCGATTATTAAATTCCATGCTTCTCGTCTTTCTCTTAGCGTATTTTTTCAAGCGAAAAATTCTTCACCTACTGATAATTATATTCATGATAAGAATAAGTAGGTTCAAAAGGCCGGTACGTTTAGTGTTAATAGCAAAGCTATCGCAAACTGACATTTTTTCTTTGCTGCAATTTGTCTGCAGTTCGCAGATACATTCTCAGATAAGTTTCTAGTAATACAACGTTTACTCGAGGTTCCTGATTTGAATGTAACATCGAGGTTCAATAATGGACCCAAATTATTATCATCCATTCGTTCTGTCTTCGTCTGATTGTTATTTTTTTATTGAAATTTTCATTGCTTTGCCTTCAACGTCATTCGAAGGTGATGGTATACTATATTGTTGAATTCGTAGATTCGAGGTATAAAGTGTCATTTTGACAATTATCGAAAATGGATTGTTTGAAACATTTTTTCATCGCACTGTATAGCCTATTGAAAACTGATCGATTATTCCCGAAAACATTTTTTTGTCAAATTATTTCACGTACTTTGAAAAATCGCGAAAAGTTAAGCACCCTATAGAATCGTACAATTTGGTTTACCGACATGAAGGTTATACTTGAAAAGCAGAGTAGACCTATATGTTGATAAGTTATTACGGTAACTGAACTAGATTGTGGTTGAATAGACGGTTTGGAATCGAGACCATTTAAATTAAACAAAATCTTGCGTAATAGGCGGATATGTGTAATAATTTTGGTTCATACCATGGAGACATCGAGGAGAGGGGATCAAGAGTTGGTCTTCTGAATAATAGTAAAGGTCTGAAACCTAACACAAATATACGAGTATCACGCGATTCGGATAATATACCAAATGACAGCAGTAGGCGATCGATGTCAAATTTTGAGGGTTAGAAGGAAGAACAAATAAGTGGAAAATTTAGAATCATAGTTTCGGGAATTCGATAGTTTGCAAGACATTATTAGAAAAATTTAGTTGTGCTTATCTTTTTACATAGAATAACCACCTGAACGATAATATTACTCGTGCGGCAACACTCTGAATATGTGTATGTATATATTATTCCTTTCCTTCGACTTACGTCTACATATATATGAAATCATTGGTTCTTATGCAAAAATTCGTTTAAAACACTTTTTGAAAAAGTCAGCCAATTTTTATTATCATTTATTGAAACGCCATTGTGTACAAAATTTATTTATTTATTGTAATACGCAGTTGTATATACACTGTATGAATATTAATTTCCACCGCTCGATTTATATGTTAGCATCGAATTTTACGTTCCATATAACAATGGACGTTCGGAAACTCGTAAATTTATTAGAATTTCATATTTATAGGGTGAATTTTGAAGAAAAAAGAGGCAAGTGTTAGTTTCTTTTATTTTTTGCCGCTGCATTATAGGTCATAAATAGCAGAAAAACTGAAATTCAACTTTCAAATTTTTCAAAAACTATTCTTGTAAGCATCACACGCTACATGCATTCTACACGATACACGCGTGTAGTATACCATTAGACACTGAAGAAATATTGATCGTGACATCACTCGATGCGTACCTGTGCAATCAGTCATATTATTTGCGGTTAATTTTTGAACGATTTATTTGTAACCTATAGTTTCTCTTGTACATTTCAGTTTTATGA
>NW_027471840.1:17500-19046 GCF_051020765.1 Lasioglossum baleicum | reverse complement strand
CAAAAAACCGATATATGCCTTATGCGCCACACCAAAGTGTCAATATAATTCTTTCTTCATCTCTCGTCGATCGGAAACTCTCGCTAGACGATCTGGCCGGTTAACTTTAACGTCCGTCGAAAAGAACTTTCGGGGACTGGACGACCGACAGATCGCGCGGTTCCGCACGAATCGACAATGAAGAAAAGAAAAGACATGGGGCGACCGACATAAAGGTTTTCATCATTGGATATACCTTTTCTCTCTCCGCGGTGCTGTTCCGTGCGTGAACACACAAGTGTGTCTTTTGCGTCGTGTGACAATCAAGTTCGAAATAAGCCTCGCCAATAGAGGAGTATACATATTATTAAAAAAAAAAAATAATAATACATATAACCCGGTGGGATTTCTTTTTCTCTCTACTTCTATATAATTGAACCAAAAACCACGGGGGTACAGAAACGTTGCGCACGAAACGATTTATCATCGATCAAACGCAAAACCAAATTAGAGACACGAGAGAAAGAGAGTAAGATCTCAAGACGCTCATAGGCCGTCATCAATACGATTCAACGCGAACGTGGCGATGGAATGGCAATCGCACAGATTAGCGAGGACACGTCGACGACGGGGAATAATTCCGACCCGATCAAGTACGACGTGCTCATCCCGCACATTGCTGCGCTTTGCTCCGCTGTCCATCGATCATCAAAGCGTTCGCGATAGAACGAGAGATCTCTTTCGTCTCTTCCCTCGAAGACTCGAAAAGGAATGTGTGTTTGTCGAAATCGCCGGCAACGACGACCCTCCGCCGTATGGCAATTATAACGTAGAGTTAAGAAACTCATCCACGCACAGGCATATTCTCTCCCTGGGGCTTAACATTGCCACACCACACACACTCTGTGTGCCACACAGTATTCTTTCTTTCTTTTATAATTTGTGTGTCCATCTCTGTAGTCTCGCGAGACTCTTGTAAATATACCTCTTTCGTATATACGCATCATTTCAGGCGACGTCGGGAGCGCGTTAAATGTTCATGAGTGGAAACGCTTCTTTCCGCAAGGCGAATCGTTTCGCAGAGAAGGTGAGAGATTTGGAGATCCTCGTCGAAGCGGTGCCTTACGGGCGGTCGTATTTTCAATACGACTCACGACACCGTAAAAACACTCACGCAAGTCCGAACGTAAGAAATACCAATCCCTACTTCGCCTCTCGTGGAAACTAGATATATATATGTTTGTATGTGTTTATAAGACGCAATGCAAAAATTGGCAATTTTCACAGAACCGCGACAAACGCCGACGAAACGCCCATCATTCGCTCGTACGTAGCATCTTTGCAACCCGACTCCGAAACGCTCTTTGGCGCCCTCCAAAAATATATTTGGAGAGGTAAGCGACGGCGGGGACTTACAAGAGCAACGCAAGCAGTTTATGGTTACGTAAACGACCCTCAGCCAGGCGTGGTCCAGGAATTGTATCCGTGGACCGCAATGTGCGTTCGAAATGTCGATGTTCATGTGTCCTGCAGTTCACACGTTGACGCGCAATTAGCTGCGTTCTTC
>NW_027471840.1:5000-12500 GCF_051020765.1 Lasioglossum baleicum | reverse complement strand
TTTCTCTGCAAACAAGAAGTTTGACTTCTTTCTAGTTTTAGTTTCTCTCAAACATCTTTCCATAACTATCTCAAACTTTTAGCTCGGATAGAAGAGTTGATGCTCAGTTAGTACGAGTATACACATCAGTGCATACAAGTCACCAACCTCCTCGATGGGAGGCTCGCCACATAAGGGCCATTCGGTCTTAGACACCGACCCGTGGCAATGCTGTGTAGAGAAAAGTTCTAAACGAAGTACGGAACGAAACAGTCGAGACCGAAGTCTCGAGGCGCCGTGAACTGCTTCTCGACCGAGATCGTAGAATAGCCCCAAGCGCGCGCTGAACCGCCCGACTCGCCGAACCGTCGAGTCTCTTAAGGATACCGAACGGCCGGCAAGGACGCCGGCGCCGCGCGGTGAATAGCACGCGCGCTTATGGGTGCAAACCGCCGCGGCAACAGCCCGTCCGGCGGGGCTGTTGGGACTTAGAAAAATTTTTGCATGAAAAATTTTTTTGTACAACACAATAAATATTTATATTTCCAGGATATTTAACACAAAATATTCAACTTTTCATATACTATCTCGGTACTTTGAACATTTTTCAAGTCCAACCGCCAAGAGTAAACTTATCTTTCTATCGTATCTAGACCATTATAAATATTAGATCATTGTATAATAAAGCATTCTAACAATAAATATCAAGTATCAAAGCTCTAGGATGAATATTTATCGAATAAACTCAGAATAATGTTCCGGGCGCATTGCGTGCAACTCCGACCGAAGTGAAATTTTTCTAAGTCCAACCGCCAAGAGTAAACTTTTTTCCTAGCGTTCCCAGACCATTATAAATATTAGATCATTGTATAATAACGCATTCTAACAATAAATATCAAGTATCAAAGCTCTAGGATGAATATTTATCGAATAAACTCAGAATAATGTTCCAGGCGCATTACGAGCAACTCCGACCGAAGCGAAATTTTTCTAAGTCCAACCGCCAAGAGTAAACTTTTTTCCTAGCGTTCCCAGACCATTATAAATATTAGATCATTGTATAATAACGCATTCTAACAATAAATATCAAGTATCAAAGCTTTAGGATGAATATTTATCGAATAAACTCAGAATAATGTTCCGGGCGCATTGCGAGCAACTCCGACCGAGCGAAATTTTTCTAAGTCCAACCGCCAAGAGTAAACTTTTTTCCTAGCGTTCCCAGACCATTATAAATATTAGATCATTGTATAATAACGCATTCTAACAATAAATATCAAGTATCAAAGCTTTAGGATGAATATTTATCGAATAAACTCAGAATAATGTTCCGGGCGCATTGCGAGCAACTCCGACCGAGCGAAATTTTTCTAAGTCCAACCGCCAAGAGTAAACTTTTTTCCTAGCGTTCCCAGACCATTATAAATATTAGATCATTGTATAATAACGCATTCTAACAATAAATATCAAGTATCAAAGCTTTAGGATGAATATTTATCGAATAAACTCAGAATAATGTTCCGGGCGCATTGCGAGCAACTCCGACCGAGCGAAATTTTTCTAAGTCCAACCGCCAAGAGTAAACTTTTTTCCTAGCGTTCCCAGACCATTATAAATATTAGATCATTGTATAATAACGCATTCTAACAATAAATATCAAGTATCAAAGCTCTAGGATGAATACTTATCGAATAAACTCAGAATAATGTTCCGGGCGCATTCCGAGCAACTCCGACCGAGCGAAATTTTTCTAAGTCCAACCGCCAAGAGTAAACTTTTTTCCTAGCGTTCCCAGACCATTATAAATATTAGATCATTGTATAATAACGCATTCTAACAATAAATATCAAGTATCAAAGCTCTAGGATGAATATTTATCGAATAAACACAGAATAATGTTCCGGGCGCATTGCGAGCAACTCCGACCGAGCGAAATTTTTCTAAGTCCAACCGCCAAGAGTAAACTTTTTTCCTAGCGTTCCCAGACCATTATAAATATTAGATCATTGTATAATAACGCATTCTAACAATAAATATCAAGTATCAAAGCTCTAGGATGAATATTTATCGAATAAACACAGAATAATGTTCCGGGCGCATTGCGAGCAACTCCGACCGAGCGAAATTTTTCTAAGTCCAACCGCCAAGAGTAAACTTTTTTCCTAGCGTTCCCAGACCATTATAAATATTAGATCATTGTATAATAACGCATTCTAACAATAAATATCAAGTATCAAAGCTCTAGGATGAATATTTATCGAATAAACTCAGAATAATGTTCCGGGCGCATTCCGAGCAACTCCGACCGAGCGAAATTTTTCTAAGTCCAACCGCCAAGAGTAAACTTTTTTCCTAGCGTTCCCAGACCATTATAAATATTAGATCATCGTGTGGTAAAGCATTTTGAAGACAAATATCAAGTATGAAAGCGCTCGGATGAGTATTTATCGAATAAACTGAGAATAATGTTCGGAGCGCATCGCTTGCTCGGCCGCTCGAACGAATCGTTCGCGCGCCGAGGCGCGTCGGATCGCCGTGCGAAGGAGCTCGAGCGAAATTTTTCTAAGTCCAACCGCCAAGAGTAAACTTTTCTCCCCGAGCTCCCGCACGACTTTAATCGTTATATCCACGCACGATACCGCTTGTCATCAATATTTCTCGAGTTTCAAAGCTCTCGAACGCGTATTGCTCCAGTTTTTGTGAAATATTGCTCCGACCGCCAAGAGTAAACTTATCTTTCCGGCTTACTCGGACAATTATAAATATTAGATCATCGTGTGGTAAAGCATTTCGAAGACAAATATCAAGTATGAAAGCGCTCGGATGAGTATTTATCGAATAAACTGAGAATAATGTTCGGAGCGCATCGCTTGCTCGGCCGCTCGAACGAATCGTTCGCGCGCCGAGGCGCGTCGGATCGCCGTGCGAAGGAGCTCGAGCGAAATTTTTCTAAGTCCAACCGCCAAGAGTAAACTTTTCTCCCCGAGCTCCCGCACGACTTTAATCGTTATATCCACGCACGATACCGCTTGTCATCAATATTTCTCGAGTTTCAAAGCTCTCGGACGCGTATTGCTTCAGTTTTTGAGAAATATTGCTCCGACCGCCAAGAGTAAACTTATCTTTCCGGCTTACTCGGACAATTATAAATATTAGATCATCGTGTGGTAAAGCATTTTGAAGACAAATATCAAGTATGAAAGCGCTCGGATGAGTATTTATCGAATAAACTGGGAATAATGTTCGGAGCGCATCGCTTGCTCGGCCGCTCGAACGAATCGTTCGCGCGCCGAGGCGCGTCGGATCGCCGTGCGAAGGAGCTCGAGCGAAATTTTTCTAAGTCCAACCGCCAAGAGTAAACTTTTCTCCCCGAGCTCCCGCACGACTTTAATCGTTATATCCACGCACGATACCGCTTGTCATCAATATTTCTCGAGTTTCAATGCTCTCGGACGCGTATTGCTCCAGTTTTTGTGAAATATTGCTCCGACCGCCAAGAGTAAACTTATCTTTCCGGCTTACTCGGACAATTATAAATATTAGATCATCGTGTGGTAAAGCATTTTGAAGACAAATATCAAGTATGAAAGCGCTCGGATGAGTATTTATCGAATAAACTGAGAATAATGTTCGGAGCGCATCGCTTGCTCGGCCGCTCGAACGAATCGTTCGCGCGCCGAGGCGCGTCGGATCGCCGTGCGAAGGAGCTCGAGCGAAATTTTTCTAAGTCCAACCGCCAAGAGTAAACTTTTCTCCCCGAGCTCCCGCACGACTTTAATCGTTATATCCACGCACGATACCGCTTGTCATCAATATTTCTCGAGTTTCAAAGCTCTCGAACGCGTATTGCTCCAGTTTTTGTGAAATATTGCTCCGACCGCCAAGAGTAAACTTATCTTTCCGGCTTACTCGGACAATTATAAATATTAGATCATCGTGTGGTAAAGCATTTGGAAGACAAATATCAAGTATGAAAGCGCTCGGATGAGTATTTATCGAATAAACTGAGAATAATGTTCGGAGCGCATCGCTTGCTCGGCCGCTCGAACGAATCGTTCGCGCGCCGAGGCGCGTCGGATCGCCCTGCGAAGGAGCTCGAGCGAAATTTTTCTAAGTCCAACCGCCAAGAGTAAACTTTTCTCCCCGAGCTCCCGCACGACTTTAATCGTTATATCCACGCACGATACCGCTTGTCATCAATATTTCTCGAGTTTCAAAGCTCTCGGACGCGTATTGCTCCAGTTTTTGTGAAATATTGCTCCGACCGCCAAGAGTAAACTTATCTTTCCGGCTTACTCGGACAATTATAAATATTAGATCATCGTGTGGTAAAGCATTTGGAAGACAAATATCAAGTATGAAAGCGCTCGGATGAGTATTTATCGAATAAACTGAGAATAATGTTCGGAGCGCATCGCTTGCTCGGCCGCTCGAACGAATCGTTCGCGCGCCGAGGCGCGTCGGATCGCCGTGCGAAGGAGCTCGAGCGAAATTTTTCTAAGTCCAACCGCCAAGAGTAAACTTTTCTCCCCGAGCTCCCGCACGACTTTAATCGTTATATCCACGCACGATACCGCTTGTCATCAATATTTCTCGAGTTTCAATGCTCTCGGACGCGTATTGCTCCAGTTTTTGTGAAATATTGCTCCGACCGCCAAGAGTAAACTTATCTTTCCGGCTTACTCGGACAATTATAAATATTAGATCATCGTGTGGTAAAGCATTTGGAAGACAAATATCAAGTATGAAAGCGCTCGGATGAGTATTTATCGAATAAACTGAGAATAATGTTCGGAGCGCATCGCTTGCTCGGCCGCTCGAACGAATCGTTCGCGCGCCGAGGCGCGTCGGATCGCCCTGCGAAGGAGCTCGAGCGAAATTTTTCTAAGTCCAACCGCCAAGAGTAAACTTTTCTCCCCGAGCTCCCGCACGACTTTAATCGTTATATCCACGCACGATACCGCTTGTCATCAATATTTCTCGAGTTTCAATGCTCTCGGACGCGTATTGCTCCAGTTTTTGTGAAATATTGCTCCGACCGCCAAGAGTAAACTTATCTTTCCGGCTTACTCGGACAATTATAAATATTAGATCATCGTGTGGTAAAGCATTTGGAAGACAAATATCAAGTATGAAAGCGCTCGGATGAGTATTTATCGAATAAACTGAGAATAATGTTCGGAGCGCATCGCTTGCTCGGCCGCTCGAACGAATCGTTCGCGCGCCGAGGCGCGTCGGATCGCCGTGCGAAGGAGCTCGAGCGAAATTTTTCTAAGTCCAACCGCCAAGAGTAAACTTTTCTCCCCGAGCTCTCGCACGAGTTTAATCGTTATATCCACGCACGATACCGCTTGTCATCAATATTTCTCGAGTTTCAATGCTCTCGGACGCGTATTGCTCCAGTTTTTGTGAAATATTGCTCCGACCGCCAAGAGTAAACTTATCTTTCCGGCTTACTCGGACAATTATAAATATTAGATCATCGTGTGGTAAAGCATTTGGAAGACAAATATCAAGTATGAAAGCGCTCGGATGAGTATTTATCGAATAAACTGAGAATAATGTTCGGAGCGCATCGCTTGCTCGGCCGCTCGAACGAATCGTTCGCGCGCCGAGGCGCGTCGGATCGCCCTGCGAAGGAGCTCGAGCGAAATTTTTCTAAGTCCAACCGCCAAGAGTAAACTTTTCTCCCCGAGCTCCCGCACGACTTTAATCGTTATATCCACGCACGATACCGCTTGTCATCAATATTTCTCGAGTTTCAATGCTCTCGGACGCGTATTGCTCCAGTTTTTGTGAAATATTGCTCCGACCGCCAAGAGTAAACTTATCTTTCCGGCTTACTCGGACAATTATAAATATTAGATCATCGTGTGGTAAAGCATTTCGAAGACAAATATCAAGTATGAAAGCGCTCGGGTGAGTATTTATCGAATAAACTGAGAATAATGTTCGGAGCGCATCGCTTGCTCGGCCGCTCGAACGAATCGTTCGCGCGCCGAGGCGCGTCGGATCGCCCTGCGAAGGAGCTCGAGCGAAATTTTTCTAAGTCCAACCGCCAAGAGTAAACTTTTCTCCCCGAGCTCCCGCACGACTTTAATCGTTATATCCACGCACGATACCGCTTGTCATCAATATTTCTCGAGTTTCAATGCTCTCGGACGCGTATTGCTCCAGTTTTTGTGAAATATTGCTCCGACCGCCAAGAGTAAACTTATCTTTCCGGCTTACTCGGACAATTATAAATATTAGATCATCGTGTGGTAAAGCATTTGGAAGACAAATATCAAGTATGAAAGCGCTCGGATGAGTATTTATCGAATAAACTGAGAATAATGTTCGGAGCGCATCGCTTGCTCGGCCGCTCGAACGAATCGTTCGCGCGCCGAGGCGCGTCGGATCGCCCTGCGAAGGAGCTCGAGCGAAATTTTTCTAAGTCCAACCGCCAAGAGTAAACTTTTCTCCCCGAGCTCCCGCACGACTTTAATCGTTATATCCACGCACGATACCGCTTGTCATCAATATTTCTCGAGTTTCAATGCTCTCGGACGCGTATTGCTCCAGTTTTTGTGAAATATTGCTCCGACCGCCAAGAGTAAACTTATCTTTCCGGCTTACTCGGACAATTATAAATATTAGATCATCGTGTGGTAAAGCATTTCGAAGACAAATATCAAGTATGAAAGTGTTAGCATGAGTATTTATCGAGTTATTGAGAAATAATTTTCCGAGTTATATTTCGACGTGTACTAATCGTGTTCTATCGGTCGTGCGGGTAAACGGCGGGAGTCAGTTTTGGTCTGTACTGTTAGCTAGATCGTCCCCGGATATGTTTGCGATGCGCGTGTTTGGATTAACGAGTTTCCCTCTGTCCCTACCTTTTTTTTCGTTCAAACCATGTCTGTGGATTTGTGCGGATATTGAGATGCCGGTTTTGGGCCATTTAATTGTCAATAAAACAACATGTAATTGTTTGAAATAATACACTATGTTCATATTGTATTATTCGTATCTTATTAATAAAATAAAAAATTTATATTTTAATTTTTTACTTTTAAATCACATGTATTATTTTCAGGTGGCATTCGTATGGGATAATTGGTTATTTCAGCTACATTGTTCTAATAATATAAGGAATATGCTGCTAGAACTCCGGCAATACGCTGCTAGAAGATGAAGCAGTACGGCGCTACAACATGAAGGTATACGCCGCTGGAACTCTGGAAGTGGGCCGCTGTAACTGAAAGCAGTACGCTGCTGTAAATAAGGCAATACGCCGCTGTAAATAAGGCAATACGCCGCTGTAAATAGAGACAATACGCCGCTGTAAGTAGAAGCAACACGCCGCTGTAAATAAGGCAATACGCCGCTGTAAATAAGGCAATACGCCGCTGTAAATAGAGGCAATACGCCGCTGTGAATAAGGCAATACGCCGCTGTAAGTAGAAGCAACACGCCGCTGTGAATAAGGCAATACGCCGCTGTAAATAGAGGCAATACGCCGCTGTGAATAAGGCAATA
>NW_027471839.1:15000-19069 GCF_051020765.1 Lasioglossum baleicum | reverse complement strand
CAAATGCTTTACCACACGATGATCTAATATTTATAATTGTCCGAGTAAGCCGGAAAGATAAGTTTACTCTTGGCGGTCGGAGCAATATTTCACAAAAACTGGAGCAATACGCGTCCGAGAGCATTGAAACTCGAGAAATATTGATGACAAGCGGTATCGTGCGTGGATATAACGATTAAAGTCGTGCGGGAGCTCGGGGAGAAAAGTTTACTCTTGGCGGTTGGACTTAGAAAAATTTCGCTCGAGCTCCTTCGCACGGCGATCCGACGCGCCTCGGCGCGCGAACGATTCGTTCGAGCGGCCGAGCAAGCGATGCGCTCCGAACATTATTCTCAGTTTATTCGATAAATACTCATCCGAGCGCTTTCATACTTGATATTTGTCTTCCAAATGCTTTACCACACGATGATCTAATATTTATAATTGTCCGAGTAAGCCGGAAAGATAAGTTTACTCTTGGCGGTCGGAGCAATATTTCACAAAAACTGGAGCAATACGCGTCCGAGAGCTTTGAAACTCGAGAAATATTGATGACAAGCGGTATCGTGCGTGGATATAACGATTAAAGTCGTGCGGGAGCTCGGGGAGAAAAGTTTACTCTTGGCGGTTGGACTTAGAAAAATTTCGCTCGAGCTCCTTCGCAGGGCGATCCGACGCGCCTCGGCGCGCGAACGATTCGTTCGAGCGGCCGAGCAAGCGATGCGCTCCGAACATTATTCTCAGTTTATTCGATAAATACTCATCCGAGCGCTTTCATACTTGATATTTGTCTTCAAAATGCTTTACCACACGATGATCTAATATTTATAATTGTCCGAGTAAGCCGGAAAGATAAGTTTACTCTTGGCGGTCGGAGCAATATTTCACAAAAACTGGAGCAATACGCGTTCGAGAGCTTTGAAACTCGAGAAATATTGATGACAAGCGGTATCGTGCGTGGATATAACGATTAAAGTCGTGCGGGAGCTCGGGGAGAAAAGTTTACTCTTGGCGGTTGGACTTAGAAAAATTTCGCTCGAGCTCCTTCGCACGGCGATCCGACGCGCCTCGGCGCGCGAACGATTCGTTCGAGCGGCCGAGCAAGCGATGCGCTCCGAACATTATTCTCAGTTTATTCGATAAATACTCATCCGAGCGCTTTCATACTTGATATTTGTCTTCAAAATGCTTTACCACACGATGATCTAATATTTATAATTGTCCGAGTAAGCCGGAAAGATAAGTTTACTCTTGGCGGTCGGAGCAATATTTCACAAAAACTGGAGCAATACGCGTCCGAGAGCATTGAAACTCGAGAAATATTGATGACAAGCGGTATCGTGCGTGGATATAACGATTAAAGTCGTGCGGGAGCTCGGGGAGAAAAGTTTACTCTTGGCGGTTGGACTTAGAAAAATTTCGCTCGAGCTCCTTCGCACGGCGATCCGACGCGCCTCGGCGCGCGAACGATTCGTTCGAGCGGCCGAGCAAGCGATGCGCTCCGAACATTATTCCCAGTTTATTCGATAAATACTCATCCGAGCGCTTTCATACTTGATATTTGTCTTCAAAATGCTTTACCACACGATGATCTAATATTTATAATTGTCCGAGTAAGCCGGAAAGATAAGTTTACTCTTGGCGGTCGGAGCAATATTTCTCAAAAACTGAAGCAATACGCGTCCGAGAGCTTTGAAACTCGAGAAATATTGATGACAAGCGGTATCGTGCGTGGATATAACGATTAAAGTCGTGCGGGAGCTCGGGGAGAAAAGTTTACTCTTGGCGGTTGGACTTAGAAAAATTTCGCTCGAGCTCCTTCGCACGGCGATCCGACGCGCCTCGGCGCGCGAACGATTCGTTCGAGCGGCCGAGCAAGCGATGCGCTCCGAACATTATTCTCAGTTTATTCGATAAATACTCATCCGAGCGCTTTCATACTTGATATTTGTCTTCGAAATGCTTTACCACACGATGATCTAATATTTATAATTGTCCGAGTAAGCCGGAAAGATAAGTTTACTCTTGGCGGTCGGAGCAATATTTCACAAAAACTGGAGCAATACGCGTTCGAGAGCTTTGAAACTCGAGAAATATTGATGACAAGCGGTATCGTGCGTGGATATAACGATTAAAGTCGTGCGGGAGCTCGGGGAGAAAAGTTTACTCTTGGCGGTTGGACTTAGAAAAATTTCGCTCGAGCTCCTTCGCACGGCGATCCGACGCGCCTCGGCGCGCGAACGATTCGTTCGAGCGGCCGAGCAAGCGATGCGCTCCGAACATTATTCTCAGTTTATTCGATAAATACTCATCCGAGCGCTTTCATACTTGATATTTGTCTTCAAAATGCTTTACCACACGATGATCTAATATTTATAATGGTCTGGGAACGCTAGGAAAAAAGTTTACTCTTGGCGGTTGGACTTAGAAAAATTTCGCTCGGTCGGAGTTGCTCGGAATGCGCCCGGAACATTATTCTGAGTTTATTCGATAAATATTCATCCTAGAGCTTTGATACTTGATATTTATTGTTAGAATGCGTTATTATACAATGATCTAATATTTATAATGGTCTGGGAACGCTAGGAAAAAAGTTTACTCTTGGCGGTTGGACTTAGAAAAATTTCGCTCGGTCGGAGTTGCTCGCAATGCGCCCGGAACATTATTCTGTGTTTATTCGATAAATATTCATCCTAGAGCTTTGATACTTGATATTTATTGTTAGAATGCGTTATTATACAATGATCTAATATTTATAATGGTCTGGGAACGCTAGGAAAAAAGTTTACTCTTGGCGGTTGGACTTAGAAAAATTTCGCTCGGTCGGAGTTGCTCGCAATGCGCCCGGAACATTATTCTGTGTTTATTCGATAAATATTCATCCTAGAGCTTTGATACTTGATATTTATTGTTAGAATGCGTTATTATACAATGATCTAATATTTATAATGGTCTGGGAACGCTAGGAAAAAAGTTTACTCTTGGCGGTTGGACTTAGAAAAATTTCGCTCGGTCGGAGTTGCTCGGAATGCGCCCGGAACATTATTCTGAGTTTATTCGATAAGTATTCATCCTAGAGCTTTGATACTTGATATTTATTGTTAGAATGCGTTATTATACAATGATCTAATATTTATAATGGTCTGGGAACGCTAGGAAAAAAGTTTACTCTTGGCGGTTGGACTTAGAAAAATTTCGCTCGGTCGGAGTTGCTCGCAATGCGCCCGGAACATTATTCTGAGTTTATTCGATAAATATTCATCCTAAAGCTTTGATACTTGATATTTATTGTTAGAATGCGTTATTATACAATGATCTAATATTTATAATGGTCTGGGAACGCTAGGAAAAAAGTTTACTCTTGGCGGTTGGACTTAGAAAAATTTCGCTCGGTCGGAGTTGCTCGCAATGCGCCCGGAACATTATTCTGAGTTTATTCGATAAATATTCATCCTAAAGCTTTGATACTTGATATTTATTGTTAGAATGCGTTATTATACAATGATCTAATATTTATAATGGTCTGGGAACGCTAGGAAAAAAGTTTACTCTTGGCGGTTGGACTTAGAAAAATTTCGCTCGGTCGGAGTTGCTCGCAATGCGCCCGGAACATTATTCTGAGTTTATTCGATAAATATTCATCCTAAAGCTTTGATACTTGATATTTATTGTTAGAATGCGTTATTATACAATGATCTAATATTTATAATGGTCTGGGAACGCTAGGAAAAAAGTTTACTCTTGGCGGTTGGACTTAGAAAAATTTCGCTTCGGTCGGAGTTGCTCGTAATGCGCCTGGAACATTATTCTGAGTTTATTCGATAAATATTCATCCTAGAGCTTTGATACTTGATATTTATTGTTAGAATGCGTTATTATACAATGATCTAATATTTATAATGGTCTGGGAACGCTAGGAAAAAAGTTTACTCTTGGCGGTTGGACTTAGAAAAATTTCACTTCGGTCGGAGTTGCACGCAATGCGCCCGGAACATTATTCTGAGTTTATTCGATAAATATTCATCCTAGAGCTTTGATACTTGATATTTATTGTTAGAATGCTTTATTATACAATGATCTAATATTTATA
>NW_027471839.1:7500-10000 GCF_051020765.1 Lasioglossum baleicum | reverse complement strand
GGGATCGCGCCTACGGCCAGAGCCGGCTCGCGAGTCCGCTTGTATCGGAATTTATCGTTACCTCGAGCACACACCAACATTTTATGGAAATGTGTTTTATACGGGAAGTGGACCGGCTCGTGAAGCTCGCTTTTAAAGCAGTCGTGAGTCTGACACCCTACTCCGTGCGTGTGGCCCAATAGTGCGCATCGCGAGAGCTTGGGACGAATGACCGCTGCCAGAGCCGGCTGTGAAGTCCTCCGTTCTCACATCATTCCAAATGAAATGGAAGTGAAGAGGAGAGGAATATTATTACATCTCTGGATCCAGTATCGGGTTGTCTTACGATCCCCGTCGTTTTCAGAGAATATATATTCATCTCCGCGTTTTCCACGTTAACGGTTTTTCAATGTACTGTTCGCCCGGCCGTCGGATACGTGTTGCGTATCTGACGGTTTTTTTTTCCGTTTCCACGGACGACGATAGTGTCGTCCTTAAAACGACGCCTGAACGAATCTCCTTCGCGCGCTGGTTGGAGCGTTCAGGTACAATGCGTTCTTACGAACCGCAGAACAAGAGACATATACATATATTGATTTGTAAATCAAAAATATATACGATTACCCTGAACGGTGGATCACTTGGCTCGTGGGTCGATGAAGAACGCAGCTAATTGCGCGTCAACGTGTGAACTGCAGGACACATGAACATCGACATTTCGAACGCACATTGCGGTCCACGGATACAATTCCTGGACCACGCCTGGCTGAGGGTCGTTTACGTAACCATAAACTGCTTGCGTTGCTCTTGTAAGTCCCCGCCGTCGCTTACCTCTCCAAATATATTTTTGGAGGGCGCCAAAGAGCGTTTCGGAGTCGGGTTGCAAAGATGCTACGTACGAGCGAATGATGGGCGTTTCGTCGGCGTTTGTCGCGGTTCTGTGAAAATTGCCAATTTTTGCATTGCGTCTTATAAACACATACAAACATATATATATCTAGTTTCCACGAGAGGCGAAGTAGGGATTGGTATTTCTTACGTTCGGACTTGCGTGAGTGTTTTTACGGTGTCGTGAGTCGTATTGAAAATACGACCGCCCGTAAGGCACCGCTTCGACGAGGATCTCCAAATCTCTCACCTTCTCTGCGAAACGATTCGCCTTGCGGAAAGAAGCGTTTCCACTCATGAACATTTAACGCGCTCCCGACGTCGCCTGAAATGATGCGTATATACGAAAGAGGTATATTTACAAGAGTCTCGCGAGACTACAGAGATGGACACACAAATTATAAAAGAAAGAAAGAATACTGTGTGGCACACAGAGTGTGTGTGGTGTGGCAATGTTAAGCCCCAGGGAGAGAATATGCCTGTGCGTGGATGAGTTTCTTAACTCTACGTTATAATTGCCATACGGCGGAGGGTCGTCGTTGCCGGCGATTTCGACAAACACACATTCCTTTTCGAGTCTTCGAGGGAAGAGACGAAAGAGATCTCTCGTTCTATCGCGAACGCTTTGATGATCGATGGACAGCGGAGCAAAGCGCAGCAATGTGCGGGATGAGCACGTCGTACTTGATCGGGTCGGAATTATTCCCCGTCGTCGACGTGTCCTCGCTAATCTGTGCGATTGCCATTCCATCGCCACGTTCGCGTTGAATCGTATTGATGACGGCCTATGAGCGTCTTGAGATCTTACTCTCTTTCTCTCGTGTCTCTAATTTGGTTTTGCGTTTGATCGATGATAAATCGTTTCGTGCGCAACGTTTCTGTACCCCCGTGGTTTTTGGTTCAATTATATAGAAGTAGAGAGAAAAAGAAATCCCACCGGGTTATATGTATTATTATTTTTTTTTTTTAATAATATGTATACTCCTCTATTGGCGAGGCTTATTTCGAACTTGATTGTCACACGACGCAAAAGACACACTTGTGTGTTCACGCACGGAACAGCACCGCGGAGAGAGAAAAGGTATATCCAATGATGAAAACCTTTATGTCGGTCGCCCCATGTCTTTTCTTTTCTTCATTGTCGATTCGTGCGGAACCGCGCGATCTGTCGGTCGTCCAGTCCCCGAAAGTTCTTTTCGACGGACGTTAAAGTTAACCGGCCAGATCGTCTAGCGAGAGTTTCCGATCGACGAGAGATGAAGAAAGAATTATATTGACACTTTGGTGTGGCGCATAAGGCATATATCGGTTTTTTGTTTACCTTTTTCTCTCTTCTGTCGTGTAGTGTTGTTTCGTTTTCTTTTTTTTTCTTTTTTTTTTGTGCTTTGTACGTTTTCGCGAGTACTACTTTTACGCTCTTTCGGCCGAAACACACAAAATTTTGTATCACGTACGACGACCTCAGAGTAGGCGAGATTACCCGCTGAATTTAAGCATATTACTAAGCGGAGGAAAAGAAACTAACAAGGATTTCCTTAGTAGCGGCGAGCGAACAGGAATTAGCCCAGCACTGAATCCCGCGGTTCTGCCGTTGGGAAATGTAGTGTTCAGGAGGGTCAATTTATCCCGAGAC